>NC_135872.1:25102644-25402644 GCF_031162955.1 Sander vitreus | reverse complement strand
TGTAAGTTTAACATCAGAAAATTGTAGGTCATCCAGGATTGTATGTCCTTAATGCATGCTTGAAGTTTAACTAACTGACTGGTTTCATCTGGCTTGATTGATAGGTATAATTGTGTATCATCCGCATAACAGTGAACATCGATAGAGTGTTTCCTAATAATATGGACCTTTTTCACAGCAGACATTTTGACTTGTCATAGTATTTAAAGCACGGCTGAAATTGATACCCTTAACGATGGCTCAATTCCATCAAGTGTCCCAGTAAGCTATTTCAGTGAGTCAGCATACACACTACCAGGGCCTCTCCTAAGTGGAATGCAGCCATCATTAATGATTTTGAATACACCTGTGCTTTTCCTACTATGACATGTCAACATGTCTGCCGTGAAAAAGGTCTATTGCAAGAGGAAGCATATATAAGGTGAATAGAATTGGTCCAAGCACTGAGACTTGTAGAACACCATGACTAACTTTAGCGTGCCTGGAGGATTCATCGTTAACATTAACAAACTCAGATTGATCTTATAAATAGGACTCAAACCAGTTTAGTGTGGTTCCTTAAATGCCAATTAAATGTTCCAGTCTCTGTAACAGGCTCTATGGTCAATAGTGTTGAATGCAGCACTAAGATCTAATAAGACAAGTACGGAGCCAAGTCCTTTGTCTAATGCAGTTAGAAGGTAATTGGTCATTTTCTCTCTCTATGCTATGATGTACTCTAAATCCTTATTGATAATCCTCAAATAAACTATTGTTATGTAGAAAGTCAAATAACTGATTAGCAACTACCTTCTCAAGGATCTTGGAGAGAAAGGGAAGATTAGGTCTATAGTTGGCTAAGATCTCGGATCGAGAGAGGTTTTTTTTAATAAGAGGTTTTCACACAGCTACTTTCAGTGACTATGGTACATAACCTGTTAATAAAGACATATTGATCATATCTAGTAACAAAGTGTTAACCAAGGGTAAAGCTTCTTTAAGTAGCCTAGTTGGGATGGGGTCTAAGAGACAGGTAGATGGCTTAGCCGAAAAAATCATCATTAGCGTTAATTAATCAATAGGAGAAAAGCATTCTGTATGTCAGGTCTTAAAGCTCTTTCTAGCAGTCCTGTGTTTAAAGGTAAACCTGTATGAATGAATCATGAATCTTATCTCAGACTAGGAGCCATTCACTGAGAAGTGATTACGGAAACGTCGTAGTACGCAGTGTCCTGATTGGTGGAAAACGCTTGCAGGAAGAAAGGCCTGTTGTCAGGTAAAAATATCACTCTCAAAGCAAAAAGTTGTCATGAAAAAACGCTTTAATGAAGAATGGACTGATATGTCTGAAACTTTTTAGCAACGCTAAACCTGTATGCCTCATTTGCAATGAAACAATCCCTTTTGCAAAAGAATACAACCTTAGGCATTATCAGCAAGAATGAAGAACGCAAAGATGACAATGACGTAATTCACGTGCATATTAAGTAGCCATTTGGATTTGTTATGGTCTTATAATACATCAATATGGATTTCCTGCTCCAGTGGAGAGGATGGTTTATTTAGCCAGCAGCTAAGCAGCTACAAATTTGTCAAAATTTCAACATTCGTGGCAAACTAAGATAAAAAGACTACAAACCATAGCAGCCGTAAACATTCAAAGAGTGGGCTGAAACGGAAACCATGATCAAGCTACGTTGTAAAAATAAACCCAATATATATAGAATTAGTGTATTACATTTTGTTTTGACATAATAGGCTATAATTAATAATTTGTAATACTTTATTTTATAAGCTTGTTATATATTGCCATTAGCATAACAAATATGTAACACATTAGCATCAGAAAGTGAACAATATAAATGTAATGTAATAAAAAAAGTTAATAAAACCTTTACAAGTATGATAAACACTGTATTGTGGCTACTTACACTTAGTTTAATTATTAACTTAATAGTTTCTCGGGGTGTAATAGAACTTTTTCAGTTTGTGTGTAAGTGAAAGTTCTGCACAAGTGGAATTTTTATTTTGTCTGGTGCAACAATAGGACAAGAGAACACAAACAAAATGTTAATCTAAGGGCGTTTTCACACCTATAGTTTGTTTGCTTTGGTCCGAATCAGTTGATTAGTTTGTAAACTTGGAGCGATTTGCCCTTGGTTGGATTTCGTTTCACACCTGGAAAAATCCAAGCATACCAAAATGCATCATTACAAATCATGCAATAACATTCACTCCTCTTATTGGTCGGATGTGTCTGGCAAGAAAGTAAATACAGAAAGAAGGTCCTGTGTGGACTAGTTCATATTTTATGCATCTCCATGTTCAAACCAGCTTATTTCATTTAAATAATCAGACATTGTTTCGTGAGCGACCTTGCTATGTCTGCTCTGGTCACCGAGACTTGGCTCTGCTCTGCTCTGCAACTTTAGCAGTGGCTGGTTTGACCACGGAGATGCGAGAAACACTGCAAGCTGCTACAGATGGCATGTTCTGCCACATTGCACATTGCTAACCACACCTGACTACAGGAGACATTAGCTGAGACTTGCGGAGTATATAGGCCTGTAGTTGGTGCGGTTCAAGGTTGGATCACGTTCTCACCACAAACGAACCGCTCCAGAGTTCGATTGAACACCACCGAGACCACCTCATTAAGCTGGTCTCGGTACGCTTTGTTTGGTCCACTTTTGGTGCGCACCAAAGTGTGATTGCCGCGTTCTCACCTGCCCAAACTAACCGCATGGGAATGCTCACCCAACTTTTGGCACATTTTACTCTGTCTTGATAACTAATGAATGAATTGTATGAAGCATGAAACTTACTGCCCCTCAGGTGCTGCCAGTCTTGGAAAGGGAATCGGAGGAATCCTGTTTTCCCGCTTTTCCCGTTCTAGTGGCCAGGTGGGAGGAGTGGAGGAGGAGCCATCAGATTCTGAGGGTGGAGCCTCTGAGGTGGAGAACGTGGCATCAGGAGATGAAGGGGCAATGGTGCCAGAGAACGAAGAGAAGGATGAAGAAATAGAGAAAGAGAGGACAGTCGTGGAGCCTGCAATGTCCCAGTCTGCCTCAGCTGTCATGGACAGCACCTCATGTAAGTTGTATGTGCTTTTGGTCAGAAACTACCTGCAGCTGGATATCAGGGAGTCAAAATCAATCTTCCGGTAGTCAGTTTTAATTACGTCCTCACATTCCATTTTTCTTAAAATCTCTCTTGTCCAGTTCCAATGTCCCACCCTAAGCCCTCAGTTCCTGAACCCTGACGGACTTTAATCTACATTACCTGTGACATCAAACTCTTGTGAGGACTCCAAACTCTGTCTGAGGAGTGGGGCAGCACTTAAGGCCCTGACACACCAAGGAGACCGTCGGCCTTCGTCTGCCTTTTTTTGGCAGCTGTCGGCCATCGACCGAACAGCCAATTCATCTGATTGGCTGTTCAGCTTGAAAACGAGAGTGAGGAAAGAAAACAAACGCTATCTGCTAGCTGCTATCATCCTCATTTTTCCTGCCGCCACGGGATCACTATTTTATAAATGAAACATAGCGGAGAAACGTAAAAGTGCTGATAACTACTCTGTATCAAAAAAGAAAGTAAGGCTCTATCTCGAGAGTTACCTCAACTTCGGTTTCGGAGGGGGGGGCTCAGCTTTTCTTAGACATAAGTAGGGGGGGGCGCCAAGGAAAAAAGGTTGGGAACCACTGACCTAGAAGGAGACATTTCTGTGCACAGTAAAATGTGAGCCTTATATCAAACTATGTAGTTTAATGAACTGGAGTGTTTGTGGTTTTCTTTCAATGGAGAGCCCAAAACCTCACCCAAACTGCACACCACATATCCAGACAATTACAAGACAGCCAATGCCCAAACTGCCAGTCAATCCAATCTGGCCAATCCAGTACCCAGACACCCAGCACACAAACTGTACACCACCTATTCAATTACCAGACACCCAGCGACCAAACTGCACAACACCTATCCCTTACTAGACATCCAGCGCCCAAACTACACACCGCCTATCCAGTTACCAGACACCCAGCACCCAAACTATCAAGTTTTTACTAAACCTCTGCAACTAAAACATATTTGAGGGGCACCACAAATTTCTCTATGCAGGAAAAACCCTGGATCTATTGTGGTGGTAGGCTTGGGCCAGTGTAAAAATGTTCAAACCGGTTTGATATCAAGCCAAACACCGGACCGGACAGTTATAGCAAATTTTACCACAAGTTGCATAGCTGCCAACACTCCCATTTTTCCTGGGTTTCTCCCGTTTTTTAGCCCTATCTCCCAGACACCTCCCGGTTTGTTATTTCTCCCGGGAAACTCACGTAATTTGCATGGCCCAAACTCCTTTATAAATAATCAGACCAATATGTTTGTCTAATGTTGACCAGTTGCCAGATCTTGTATGAAACGCATCCTATTCACATAATCCACACACCATATACAATTTTCAACAATTTGTCACATCAACCTGGCAACCTATAACCCAGTTGATCAGTTGATCTCTGCGCAAGCTTCGCGGAAAGTTCAGACCCGAAAGCGAGCCGATAAAAATGGCAGGTGAAGGCGGTGTTCCCGCAAAGAAATCGAAATATAGCTGTAAATTTCAACAGTGTTGAGCGCAACAATTTGCATGCATCTTACCTAGTCATATCGACAACCTCCACGCTTTTTGTAAGGTGTGTCGTATTGATTTTAATGTAGCGCATGGCGGGAAAAATTACATTACCCAGCACATTAAAACACAGCGGTACCATCGCGCAGAAGAGGCACATAAGATTTCATCCTTCATTCATCACGAAAGGACAGACAGAGGCAGAAAATGTGATGCAAGCTGAACTCAAGATGGCAATGTTGGTAGCACAGAAAAATTTTCCTTTGCTTTTTGTGATGACATCACTGCGAGTGTGGCAGGCATGTTCTCTGATATTAATAAATTAAGTTATGTTTTCATTTTGCAATGTAAAGTGTACTTTACTTTTTCGAAAACCAAATGTTGGCAGATATGACTAGGTGTCGCACTTGTCTCATCCGCTCCAGAGTGAGACTGATGAGAGAGCCCATAATGAGAGTGTAGCGACTTCACTCCACATGGTTGCGGTAATGCAACTCTAAGCCATGACTTTTTACCTACGGGTATATAATAACCTCTTTTGTATAGTGTTTACACTTTGACTCGTCTTTTTCACCTCACTTATTTAGTTGGCTTGTAATCAGAAAGTTTTCTTTGATACTGCCATATTTCATCTCGTTACCCCAAAAAACACAAACTTTCTAGTAAACGAACACAACGTACCCAGTTCCCTGTCCCCCTGCTACTGAAATGATGAAGCGATCTCCTTCATAGTGTCACTACAGTAAAGTGCTGTCAAACACAAATCAGCTAATTACATTGTCATATTGCTTTTAACCAGTACAAGTATCTTACCAGTAAATGACTGGTAGAAGTTAAATGACCTTTTAGAATATTACTAAATATCAATGACTTTAAAACTTTTACTGATATTAAATGTACTTAATTATTAAAAGTTAAAGTAAAAAAAAAAATGCTTTCAGGTGGCTTCCTTATAGTGAAACATAATATTCAAGGTTTCCACACCTTCTTCAACATCAAATTCAAAGCCTTTTCAGGCACAATTCACTCAAGTTAAAGGACCAAATACTGCATATTTTGAGAGAGCTGACATCAACAAAGAGAATCACAATCAGTTTTATTGTACTACCATAATAAACACTCAGCACACAAGCGAGATATCATTCTCCATAGATCATAGTATGTTACGTGTAAAAATAAAAATAAAAGAACAGACACATTATGAGACAGATTCAAATTTAAAATAGACATACATTAACATTTCATAAATAAGGGGCATTATTAAATAGTAAAACCATTAAAAAGCAGTGATTGGTACAGAGATAAAAGTGCTGTTGTATCGTGTACATGTGCAATATATGGAACCCATGTGTACACATTTAAAGTGCTTGAACATTTACATCTATACATTATGTGTATAATACGTTATGTGTATAAGTAGAGGGAGCAATGGGTGGCAGCATTTGAAGAGAGTTCAGGGTTCTGATGGCTTGGGGGAAGAAACTATTGCACAGTCTGTTGGATCTTGCACTAATGCTCTGGATCCTCCTACCAGAAAGCAAGAGTGCGAAGAGGTGGTGGGATGGGTCGGTCAGTATGCTTGTGACCTTACTGATACATCTGTCTTTGTGTATGTTGGCTATGGAGGGGAGACAGACACCTGTGATCTTTTCTGCTGGTCTCACTATTTTCTGTAGGGGCTTGCTGTCAGTGGCTGAACAGTTCCAATAACAAACTTATTATTCGCCAAACTGCTTTTTTTGCAGTGTAACAAATTCTGCTGTGCTTGTGGGAACTTGGGGAAATGTAGCTTGTGTGGACGCTACCGCACTATTTGTTCAATAAAAGAGCTAACATAAGCTACTGAAAATTTGATTCAGTGACACTGTTGAGAAGTAGTTAAACTAGTAATGTCCAACACTGCTTGTAATACAAGTTGGATTTAGCACCATTCAATCCGTTAGCATAAAATCTAACCAGTTTAGCCTCATAGACTGGACCGGTGAAACCGAGAATCGACCCGTTTGGTTGTCACTCAAAAACTCATTAGCCAATGGGGTTGCACCCCTGAAAAGACTCGCCTTTGCGAGAGATTTGTGTTAGAAGTCAATCATGCCTACGTACACCTATCAGCACCGCCATCCTTGCCCTTGCCAATGCCCTCCTGTATAGATTACTGTAACTCTCTCTGGTCTACCTCTCAAGTTTCTCCATCAACTCCAACTGGTCCAGAACTCAGCTGCCCGAATAATCACCAGAACCCCCTCCATAGATCACATCACCCCTGTCCTTCAACAACTCCACTGGCTCTCTATCAAATATCGCATTGACTACGAGATTCTCCACTCACTTGTAAAGAGCAACATGCAGGTTGGACACCCCTATATAGCATAGTGTATATTAATGATAACCAACTAGATTTTCAAAACTGGAGAAATATATAACTGCCATAAATGATATTTTGAGATGAAATTGTGATAAAATAACTTCTGCATCTATAAATCACTAACCGTAAGTGACGTTACGCGAGGGAGTCTGGTCAAGTTCAAGCTCCAATGATTTGATTTGATTTGTATGGTAAGGAGATTCGTAATGAGAGCCTATACCTGTCAACATTTGAGTGGCAAAATCTAGGGGATTTCAGCATATTGATTAATAAATCAATTTGGTCCTTACAAAATCGGGCGGGAGAATGGTCTGAATTGAAATGCGGGGGAAACGGGAGTGTTGGGCTAGCTGCCTGCCAACAGCTCATAGCTATAGCTTTGTGCAAACTGCTACATTGATGTCAGAAGGCAGACAATTACGAAAACCTTCTAATCTTCTAAGAGCTCATTTTTGGTGCATGGAATTTCTAGTGCTAGCACTTGGTCCTCCTGTCCTGCCCGCGCCAGATTCAGGTGAAAACTTTGATGGTGGTGGACTTGATTCCATCGAGTGCAGCAAGGGAACAGCATCAGTAATCAGCCTCACATTGTCCTTACTCCAAAATCCCATCCGAGACTCCAATAAATCTCTTCACCTGCACAAAACGCACCCAAAAATGAAAAGCCTTGCTTTTCCTATAAGGAAAATGATGGACACGATGTCCTGACAGGCTGGAATTCGTGCAACCAGCACAAATACAATAATTTACCATCTAAAACTCAATCTAAAACTTTTTTCTATATCTCACTCTGTCTCTCACCACTGCTCTAACTCTTATTTGCCTCTGCCTACGTCATATGACGCGTTGCTAGCGGGAAAGGCATATTTCAGAGCCTAGCTTAAAATGGGCACATTTTCATCAAAATTTCTGTTTTAGGTTTTGTGTAACAGCAATTTCTACATATGTGTTTTTAAAAGACCTCTTCAGACAACATTAAGTATTAATTCAGTTATAAATTCAACCTGCACGTTGCTCTTTAAGGCTCTCCACAAACTCAAACTTTCGTACTTTTCTGACCTCCGTCACACCTACAAACCCTCCTGGACACTCTGATCCTTCTCCTCCATGGTCCTCACCACACCTCCTGCCCGCTAAACAACCATGAGGTTTAAAGCCTTGTGCTGCATAGCCCCCATCTCTGGAACTCTCTCCCACAAACCACCTGTAAAATGAACCCTCTCCCCACCTCAAATCAGGATCAAAATATATTTTTTAGATTAGCATTTTACATCTGATCAAGCCTTCTTACTTCCACTATTGGTGTGTTATTTGTTTTGTTTTTATTTAGCTCTGTGTTCTTGTTTTTAATTACTGTTTTACTGCTGTAAGGGGACCTTGAGTGATGTGAAAGGCGCCCATACAGTAAATAATGAATTATTATTATTATTACATGTGTGTTGACTCAGCAGAGATAACATTAAATGAGATAACATTGAATGAGAGAAGTTGAACTACAGAAAGAAATTACTGGATTATATTCCATTATGTTTTTGAACTGTCACCTGTTTTTTCCTCTACATAAATTAGAATTTTCCACCATAAATTGGTGCAAACAAATTCACCAGAATGCAGAAAATGAAGTGTTGTATGGTCAGAATTTCCTGGGGGAGGGCCACCAGACCCTGCACTTAATATGTGTCAAAAATGTGATTTGTCACATAAAATAGTATATGGTACATTTCCAGTGAAATGATAACTCACCAATGTTGAAACAGATTTTTGTGCCATTTACCCAGGAATTTGCACCAGCAACTTTTGGGCTATATTTCCCTTCTCTAGTCTCTGGGGTAGCTACTGCCCAAGTTGACCACCTATTATTTCTACCAGCCCACCCATAGCAAGCTAAAACTGGCCCTGTCTAGGCAAAGTTGACCAATCACCGCAAATTTGACCAAAAACCGGAGTTTCCTGCGACTTCAACTAATCACAGCAGTCCCAGGAAAAACCGGGGATGAGACGTACAGGATGACCTAAATTGAGGACAGCTACGCTTGTTATTGTATGTGCAATGATAAGTTAAAGTCCAATAAGTGCTTAATCAAACCATATGAATGTGTGTCCCAGCCCAGGCCAGGATGGGAAATTAACTAACAATGTAAAGATCAACAAGCCACTGACAGATATGTTCAAATTTGATTAATTCATATAATAATAATATAATAATTATAATAATAATATATTTATAATAATAAATTATTATTTTTTGTCTTAAACCCACCAGCCATTTTCATATTATGCCAGCATTTGCAGCATCCTGAGCCTTTTTGGTAAGGTTACTAGGAAAAACTCTGCCCAGAGTAGTTTTATTCTCCCCGAAACAAGTTTCTTTTCTTTTTTTTAAGAAGTATACCACAAAAAAAATCGCAACTTTATTTTGCAATTTTCAATGTCCCTCGCAACTTCATTGCAAAAAAAATACAGAAGACATCGCAACTTTTATCGCAATTTTTTACAATTTTGGACTGTTATACACTGTATAATGTATATTAGCCAGCGTCATTACGGTTAAGAAAAATACAGAGGCTTAATATGTTGACAGTGGGAACTCCCAGACAATATGACCGAAGTCCACCAGGGCTCAGAGAACTACTAAGGAAAATATCTTCTTCTGACACTTAATGCAGCTAGATACTAATCTGTCATTTTCTCTGTTCCAGTGGAACTGGAGAGGCGCATCGACTTTGAGCTGCGGGAGGGCTTGGTGGAGAGCCGCTATTGGTCAGCAGTGACCTCACATACGGCCTATTGGTGCTCTTATGATGTGGCTCTGTTCCTCCTCACCTTCATGTACAGACCACAAGAGCCTCTTGAACCTGCAGAAGATAACCCAGAGACCTCATAACGTGCAAACTGACATGGAGCCATCATGGCTGGGGTCATTTTGCTTTCTGTTCAGCCTTTTAAACAAATGAAAAGCCCAATTTATGAAACATAAAATGAAGAATGAAGACATTTCCTTTTTTTCTTAATTTAAATGAAACAATTCTCTGCTCGACACAATTTTTGAAATTGGTCAAATTAAATATAAATAATATATTATTTAACTAATGGCGTTTTTCCATTACATGGTACCTGCTCGACTTGCCTCGACTCTACTCACCTCGACTCGACACACTGTGCGTCCGTTTTCCATTGCAGATTTTAGTACCGCCTCAGCGTGGCTGGTCGTTATATGCCGGCTATAAACATCAGGCCACTTGAGCTTGTTTTACAGTTCTGTGGAGGCTCCACGTAGAGCTTTCGCCGTATACTATGTAAGTGGCCTGATGTTTATACTTGTGCGCTGGTGCCTGCGTCGACCCGGCTATGTGTGTGTGTACGTAGGCCATGGCAAAAGCTCTGCCTGGAGCCGCCGCAGTAAAACTGTAAAATAAACGGCGCCGCAGGAAACTGCCGTGACCTAACGCGACACACACACACAGAACGTGGAAGGTGTGTTGTTGTTGCCACAGCCAGAAGACACATTTAGTTTCAAATGAAGCTGGAGGCAGAGCAAAAAAACAGCTGGCTAAACTATTTAAAAATAGCGGGTTTGTTCAGCTCTGTCGCTTTCACGTCACCTATTTCGGCTCGCCTCAGCTCGCTTGGAACCTCGACTGAGGTGGTACTAAAAAAAGTAACTGTTAGCAGGTACCAGGTACTTTTTTTCGTAATGGAAAACCAAAAAAGGCGAGTAGAGTCGAGGCGAGTTGAGCAGGTACCATGTAATGGAAAAGCGACTTTATATACTATATATATACATATATGTTTTGGTGTAATTAGTCTTACAATATTTCATATGTCCAAAACATATATATATATATATATATATACTTTCAGTTAACATTTAGTTTGATCAAATAATGATTAAAATAGCTGTTATATTTAAGGGAATTTAAAATGAATTGACCCAACATAGACAGAAGCACCCACAAATCACTCACCTGTTTTACTCTAAAAACACTAACCTCGATGTGACCTTTGCTAAAGACTGACCGGTTTCATGGTCTTCTCTCAACAAAATCAACAACTGTTTCCTGTGCAAAGCACCCTACCGTGTCCTACTGTATCAGTGACATCCCACTGAAGATTACTTGTCTGATCACAAAGCTTGTTGGTTCATTGTGGATACACACACACATATATATGATATGTATATATATATATATATATATATATATATATATATATATATATATATATATATATATATATATATATATATATATATGAGAGAGAGAGAGAGAGAGAGAGAGAGAGAGAGAGAAAGCCCCAGTGCTTAATCCCGATCTAACCTTGTGCTTGTGTGAAATATGTTTAATCATTTCTCATAATCTCATGCCTCAGATGAGAACAAAGAAGCCCACAAGTGATCATGGGAGCCATATTATCGACAAGGATAAAGGGAATTATGTATTTAATACAATGCACTGTACAGACATTTAATCCTAAAACCTGGATATTTAACAGATAATCTGTTTAAAGCAGCATTTACTATTTTTGACCACTGGAGGGCAGAAAGACTCCAAAACAGAATTATCAGCCTCAATATACCATTAGCTTATCATGTTGCTGTTGCCTAACAGCTAATGGTATATTGAGGCAACTGCCTAACACTAAAACTGTGTCTACACAGGAGGCGTAGCACCACGTAAGCAGAGCAGCTGTAGTTACACATGTAAAACAGAAGACACAGTCCCTGTTTTGTTTTATTCAAATCCTACTTGACAAAGTTGCTACCTTTAGGGTGTCTTCATTTACATGAACTTGAGTTACCAGTTGCAGTTGTTTTTTTTATTTAAATTTTGATTTCTTAATGTCATGTAAACAAGAAACCTGGTGTCCATAATCGTAGAAAGGGGATTAGAGAAACCTGATTTGTCCAGCTAGATTTGTCCTGGAAAAAAAGTTGATTTCTCTGCCATGTACGCATAACCAGGTTAATCGGCTTTTTGCATGTAAAGTATGCATGAGTAAGTCTTCAGACAAGAAAAGTGTTGGTGTGACAGTGGAGCAGCTGGATGAAAAGAGCAATAACAAGTAGCAATGCATCCTTGTATTTAAGATAATTCAATCCAAAGTCTGACTGAAACTAACACAAAGGCTCTTTTTTGTCAACCCAGCAGCACAACTCACAGTCAAGTGGTGAGTCAAGCTTTGCTCAGGGTTATGGGGCATATTGGTAATTCTGTGACCCAGTTCGCCTGGCGCACACCTGGATACAGGGTGGGATCAGAAAGAATACATTATAAATGGGCGTGTTACAGGTTTTGACAATCATGGGCAATCACGTTCCCTATTTACATCTTTAAACACAGGGCTCTGGGTAAGCTCCGGTTACCCAGTGCTTTGGATCATTGAGACACTGGGGGAGGACTGGCAGGAATGGACTGCTCTGAGGGAGTTATTAAGCCGGCCACACACTGGCTGTGTCGCGTGAGCGTGGCTTGGCGTTTCTGTTGCGCGTCAGCTGCGTGGTGGCTGCGTTGATTTTTCTGTCTTTACACACAAGAAACGTGTCTGATGAGCCTTATCTGTACACATGTATGTTTCCCATTGATTTACTGCACTCAAGCAGTATACTTCATGTTAAACATAAATATATACTGATTTGATTACAGCAAAGACAACGTCGGCAAAATAGGCTGTATTGACAGGTGCAATATTTTGAAAATCAATCTTTTTTCTTTTCTTTTTTTTATTACATTTATATCTGCATTTATGTCAAAACCGAGAGACTTTCAAACATCCACCTGTCATTTATTAATATGTATTTGTGTCAAAATGACATATAAACATCTTTTCCTATTCTAGTTTGCCTGGAAACGCTTCCAACAGGCTTGCGTGTCGCGTGAAAAATAGGCGTCAGTTCTATTTCTAGCATGCACGCGTTTTTCGGCGCGGCTCGAGCCCCGCCTGAGACATGCGTGTCACGCAGGCAGTGTGCAAGCTCTTACCCGTTAACATGGGAGCCGAAATAAAAACGGACACGCCACGCAGCTGACGCGCTCAGGCGACGCAGCCAGTGTGTGGCCGGCCTTAGTGGAGAGGGAAGATTTAATTGATCCATGATTTTTCATGGAATTCTGTGAACTGTTTGTTCTGTTAATCATATCAGACAAGATTGATGTGCACATAAGCACAGAGGTTTCTTTGGTTATTTTTGCAACAGCCTGTTTAATACTATAGGCTATATTTAAAAAATCTGTTGTTGGGCTTTAACTCCACTTTAATATCAACCTTTGTTTCGTATCATCATGTTTGTATCGACTGAGCTGTTGTTTCTTTTAGGAATAAAGGACATACCAGTGAGATGCCAACAGACGTCATGATGGCATGATTCTGACTGTAATCTCAATAAAGAAGTTGCCACAAATTACTACTACACGAAAATATCATACTCCACATGATTTGACATTTTGCTGTATGTTGAACTAGAGTCAGTCAGTTAAAATAAATTAGTTAATAAATTAAGAAATGAGTTAATTTATAATAATAATAATAATAATAATTATTGATATACATTAAGAAAAAGTTCTAAAAGTTCATGTATTGATCTTTGAGCATTTTCAATGTTTTTTAAGGTAGTCACACTTCAGGTTCAAACAAAGCATGATGAGTTTTATTACTTTAATGACAAACACTTAAACCTGCCATGAGTTTACACTGCTGTTTTTCTTTTCATGTATGTATATTCTCTTTAAAAGGTGTAAATGAGTATTACATCTACAAAGTTCTGTTGGAGAGTGGGACTCATTTTCAGCCCTGGAATTTCATGCATTAGGTCTAATGCACTTTACTTCATGACTGACTATATTAAAATAACATTAGTGTATAAGTCTGCAATAGCGCACTGTTCTCCACAGCCTTGTAATTCTGTGTATTTTTGTAAAATATAATTTCCAATTCAGTGCAAATACAGTAAGTGTTGCTTCACAATGTAGATTTAGAAAGGGGTTATATTGTTACTGATCTGATCGTGTTTGCTTGTTCACACACTGCGGTACTTACCTGTGCCTTCCACACTGACAGCAGCAATACATTGCACAATAGTGGGTCCTGGCTCTGCTTCTGACACTAAATCAAATTCACTGTCAGTACAAATTTCCCCTTTTTACAAAGCTTTCTGATCAAGTCAAGTCTGCTTCATTAACCAGAGGTGAAAAAAGTACTAAAATATTGTACTCAAGTAAAAGTACCAATACGTTGATGAAATATTACTCAAGTACAAGTGAAATTACCTATCTGAAAAATTACTCAAGTAAAAGTAATAAGTAGTTCATTTAAAATGTACTTTAAGTAAACTTAGTTACATTAAAACAAAACGGGGGGATCTCTCCCATGTAGGGAAAATAGGACAAGGGGTCATAAATCCCAAACTATTTTGTTTTTAATTAAAGAAAAATCTATACAAATGTATAAACATCTACACAAATGTATACACATGTAATAACAACATAACACATGTAACTGGAAGTGCCGAGTGACCTAGAATGCTAACCTACAATGATTAATGTCACAGCAGGCAAAGTGCCTCATGCTATAATCCTATAATCAACACCAGTGTAATGAGATTGATACTTTAGTTCAGTTTATTTCCAGTATGCACTGCTGCGGTTTCATCAAAGAGACAACCTGGCTGTCTGTATCTGTGTAAGTGCCGCTGCTTTCAGCAGACACACTTTGTTCCTCCTCCCCCCCCTCTTGTGATTTGATGTTGTACCATCACGTGAATCAGCGGCGCCAGGCAAACACGCAAGCAAGCAACCAGGCCTGGTGGCGGCCAGCAACACACACACAAGCAGGACAGAGACGGAGCAGAAGAATGGCAGAGAGGAAAAGGAGCGCCATGTGGCTATATTTTCAGGCCGAAAATCAAACAAGCTGTATATTTGTGAAGAGGCTGTAAGATACAGTGTTAACACAACAAATGCATGCAAGCATATGACAATTCTGTCCTGGGTTTTAACTTATTAATAATCCAAATGTAAAATCACAAAAACTCTTGCATTTTAAGATGCATCCACCTTAATTATTAAAAAGTATCAGTATCGTATCGGTATCTTATTGGTATTGGCGATATTGGCCCTGTATTTACTTAGTATCGGATCAATACCAAATATTGCAGTATCGCACACCACTACCGATTAGCCAATCCGGGCCTGAAGAGCCTCTGGTCACGTAATTACGTTTCCTGTCTTTTTGGTTTGGCGCACAACTAGGCGGGCCAAAATTTATCGTGAACCTAAAGTGTACACCGGCTGGATCAAAATTTGCACATGCTCTAAAAGGTGCATATCTCCCCTTAACTCCCATTATAGCCAAGGTGGGACAAAGGAAACTGGTACAGTGGGGCTTAGCATTATATCCCCTATCCTTATTTCATTTACTGCATCTACAAATTTTCCTTCTCTTGGCAAAGTTGTAAAACCTTATGACCTTTTAAATTTGCCCAGTAAGTTAACTCAATCTGATTCCTTCTAATATTCAATGGCATTTCATTCATCTCTACTTGGAAGTCTGCTGCTGGGGTTGTTTTAAAAGCACCACAACAAAGTCTCATGACTGGATATTGAATTGCATCCAACTTCTTAAGTAATGTTCTTGAAACAGACTGATAAATTGAACATCCATAGTCAATAACTGCCCTAATTAGTCCAATATGTATGCTTTCATATATATATATCCTTACAACATTTAGTATTCTTTTACATTTTTCAACAATTTACCCTGAATGTATATTCCAATTAAGATTCTTGTTAAAACACTCCACTCTCTCTAAATTGTCTACATAAAGTTTAAACTAGGGCTGTCAGCATTAACGCGTTAATCGCGATGCGATTAAGGGCCCAGCATAATGCGTTAATTTTTTTTTTAAACGTATTAATCGCATGCCGACATTTATTAATTTATTTTCACTTCACTCGGCTTTGCGTCGTGCCTAACAGGCTACTATTTTGCCGTACTTCCTCGTAACACATCCTGCTGCTGCAGGAATAGCAACGCGGATTTCTGGTGCCTCATTCTGGTGCCACTGATATGCCTGCACTTCTCTCTGATGCTCTGAAACAGACGTCACAGGCAACAGAAACATTGCTGCATGTGACTCTAGTTAACACTATACTCGACAGCAGCTAACGTTAGCCTACCGCTAGCTAGTAGCTGGATTAAACACGGTTACAATGCTGACAGCTAACCAGAGATGTTCACAAGTCATTTTTTGCAAGTCCAAGTCAAGTCTCAAGTCTTTGAGCTTGAGTCCAAGTCAAGTCTCAAGTCTTTTGCCACAAGTCCAAGTCAAGTCTCAAGTCTCTGGCCATCTGATCTGTCCCTAACACTGTATTGTTAAATCTTATGAATTCAAAACATGTCCTGTAGCTACCATCCATACAGTACAGTATCAAAATCAGTTGTAGGATAACTTTATGTGGTCTACTTAACACATCCCTCTTGACCTTGGACCTGGTCAAATATTAACCTAAGTCTGTCACATCATATGGCTACAACTATAAAGATACAATTTGCATGTTCCCAGCATTAGCACAACACTTTGCGATGGTTAGCTTGTTACCTGTGACGATATATGCTAAATGTGACGTCTCTTTTCACATTAGTGTGTGAGTGACTGACCTATTTAGGTGAGTTTTGAGATGTCTGATGAAGTCAGACGTTGTTGATCCGGCATCATTTATCTTGGTGCCACACACTTTGCATGTAGCTGTTAGCTTACTGCCACTGTTTACCAAGTTATTGAAAGCAAAACTAATGAGAAAAGGCACAACTCCAGGAGGATTTGGTGTCGCCATCTGCAATGCATTTTGTGAGTGCATGTGAGTGTGCGCACATAGGCACATGCGTTACGTTGCACATTATGGCAAAGTCTTTTGGGTTGAGTCACAAGTCAAGTCTGAAGTCTTTTGGGTCGAGTCCGAGTCAAGTCTGAAGTCAGCTGTTTGTGCGATTTAAGTGCGACTCGAGTCCGAGTCTCAGACTCGAGTCCCCATCTCTGCAGCTAACGCTAAACGGTGTAAAGTTTGACTGTATTTCACTGTAGAGGATTCCGACAATCTGCAGCTGCTGTTGTCGGAAAAACACAGACGGTGCATTCAATGAAACTGGTAATTTACAGCCTGGTGGTAAGTTGTTGTTAAATGCCCTTTTCCCATCTGGTGGTTGTTTTTGTCATTCAACAGCTGTTTACTAGTGAAATAAGTTATTGTTATAGTGATTACATTATTATTATTAAACATTTAATTTTGACGATATGGCCTTAGCAATAAACAAACCATTCTTTAATGTCGCCAACTGTTTAGTACCCTTCTTTTTCAGGTTCAGGCACCATTAAGGCACCGGTACCGCTTTAAAAGTACCGCTTTAGCACCGGTATCCAAACCAAACAATACCCAACCCTAATATTGACTCTAGATTCAAATGTGACTAGATTAAATATATAATAAACAAATACAAATCTTAAAATCAAGTTCATAAAGTCACTTTCTTTGCATTCATTTGAGTCCCAATCAAGATACACTGGTAAGAATTTCTTTATATATATGTACTTAAAAACAGTTCTGAAATGCAAAATAATAGAATTTTAATCATGTGATAAAACATGCGATTAATCGCGATTAACTATAGAAATTCAACGATTAATCACGATTAAGAAAATGTAATCGTTTGACAGCCCTAGTTTAAACTGTTCCTGAACTTCCTGTCCTGACATGCTGATGTCGGGGTCAGCCCTATGTTCCCACATCCCAATGGTCCCACAGGTTTATGTTCCCCAATTTCTAAGACATTTTTTTTCACTGAAAATTAGGCCCTATGTTCCCACATTTCTAAGATTTCTCTTAAAATTAGGCCCTATGTTCCCACAGCCCTATGTTCCCACATTTCTAGGACATTTTCAATATTTATATATAGGTCTTGTATTCCCTCTCCGGGAACCATCACCTTATCGTGGTGGAGAGGTTTGTGTGTCCCTATGAACCTGAGGGCTGTGTCCGGGTTCTCGGCAGTAAGTCGGACTCGTTTCAGGTGAGAGTTGGCCTCCGCCAGGGCTGCGCTTTGTCACCAATCCTGTTTGTAGTATTTATGGACAGGATATCGAGGCGTAGTCGGGGTGGAGAGGGGTTGCAGTTCGGTGGGCTGGGGATCTCATCGCTGCTTTTGGCAGATGATGTGGTCCTGATGGCATCATCGGCCTGTGACCTTCAGCACTCACTGAATCGGTTCGCAGCCGAGTGTGAAGCGGCTGGGATGAGGATCAGCACCTCTAAATCGGAGGCCATGGTTCTCAGCAGGAAACCGATGGAGTGCCTTCTCCAGGTAGGGAATGAGTCCTTACCCCAAGTGAAGGAGTTTAAGTACCTTGGGGTCTTGTTCGCGAGTGAGGGGACAATGGAGCGGGAGATTGGTCGGAGAATCGGCACAGCAGGTGCGGTATTACATTCAAGGCTGGGTCATGACCGAAAGAACAAGATCCAGGGTACAAGCGGCCGAAATGGATTTCCTCAGGAGGGTAGCTGGCGTCTCCCTTAGAGATAGGGTGAGAAGCTCAGTTATCCGTGAGGAGCTCGGAGTAGAGCCGCTGCTCCTTTGCCTCGAAAGGAGCCAGTTGAGGTGGTTCGGGCATCTGGTAAGGATGCCCCCTAGGGAGGTGTTCCAGGCACGTCCAGCTGGGAGGAGGCCTCGGGGGAGACCCAGGACTAGGTGGAGGGATTATATCTCTAACCTGGCCTGGGAACGCCTCGGGATCCCCCAGTCGGAGCTGGTTAATGTGGCCCGGGAAAGGGAAGTTTGGGGTCCCCTGCTGGAGCTGCTACCCCCGCGACCCGACCCCGGATAAGCGGATGAAGATGGATGGAGGTCTTGTATTCCTACATTTCCCTTTAATTTAAGGGTTAGGGTTAAACCTTAAACCCTAACATAGGTCTGTGGGAGCGTTATGTCTTACTTCAGGTGATTCCGTGTCACGGACGCTAGTTTGCTGCTCCAGCAAAAACGTACTCAACTCTGTTTTATTGTTTAATTTAGCGGCTAATTAGCTGCTAAACGCCTGGATTGCATTTAAACTACACTAGTTATACTTAAGCACTTATAGTTCTCTTCTCTTACTGCCTCGCTGATCTCACAATTGTTAAAAAGCTGTTAGCTACTTTTGCTTAGCCATTAGCAATGGCTAATTCCTCTCCCTCTCCTGCTCTCCCTTGCTCGGTGTGTCAAATGTTTAACTATTCCTCTGCCTCCTTTAGTGATAAAGATACATGTAATAAATGTAGTTTATTCACTGTTCTGGAGGTGAGGCTTAGTGAGTTTGAGGCACGGCTTTGCACCATGGAATCAAAATCGTATGCTTCTGTAGCTAGCCAGCGCTCCGTAGCTGGTGCAGGCCAACATACTGTAGCTTCAGTTAGCAGTCCCCGGGCAGGCCCCGAGCAGCCGGGCGAGTGGGTGACTGTCCGAAGGAAGCGTAGCGCTAGCTCTAAACCGGGGAGCGCACATGGCAGCGGTCACTTAAACCTGAGCCTATGGCTAACCACCAACATCTTCTAACAGATTCTCTCCACTCGGTGACACACCCGCTGAGAAGCCAACTCTGGTTATTGGGAGCTCTATACTCTAAAAAAAGACCCTAATTGGCCCATAAGAAACATTTAAAAAACAAAAACAAGCAGCTGATTGGATCTAGACTTGAGACTTGGGACATTGTCCCAAAGCGCCATGCTGCAGACACAGTTCACCTGCTCGTGGGTCAGCCGCGCCCCCGAGAGGGATGGAGGGAATCCCCGCCCCCCCTCCACCTGTTGCTGCGGAGGTGAAGACACAAAAAGAGGCCGAAAAACCCTGCTACCTATAGCTCGGATCCTGCATGTTAGGATACAATTGATGAATACATGAGGGCATATTGGATTAAAACGGGACTTAAAAGTTGCCAGAACAAAGACGCAGATGTTGCTGCCTCAGAAAGACAACATACACCATAAGAGGTAGGCCACTTTTCCAAAACCCTGTTTAAAATGAAACTGGCAAATGGTGAAACGCAGCCAAGAGAATGGCTGTTGTATCCCCCCTCAAATCTTGTTATGTAATTTAAAGAGAAACGGGAGAAATGGGTATCTCTCTCTCCCCCGCCTCTGCAAGCTGTGCCGTGGACGTGTGTGTGACTGTGTGTGTGTGTGTGTGTGTGTGTGTGTGTGTGAGACAGCGAGGTCGTCAAGCCCGCAGGGCATGCTTGTGGAGTTTAACTCTGAAAAGACAGTTAACCACAGGTTACTGTTAATCTTATGATGGACATGTGTTGTGATATTTAAACAAACGAACAATCAAAGGCGAAATAAAAGCCTCTTATTTACTAGACCGGTCTGAGAGACCTCCAGCTTACAGTGGGGTCTCTGAGCATGACTGGCTGAGCGACGAGCTAGCAGCCCCGGCACGCGCAAGCTGGCTGTCGCCTCACTTCATGGAGCTTCTCAACTCCGAAAACTTTGAAGCAAATTGTCAATTCGGCATCAGTTTTCGCAAGACTGCCTATATTCGAAATCTAAACAGTAAATTTTTCGCATAAAACGTTGTCAGAAGTGAATTTAGTGATGAATAAGATGGCAAAAAATGTTAAAATTGTCCCGTTGTTGGTCTGTCTGTACCGGAAACCCGACCCTTGTTGACCTAGGTTCCAATGCGGAAAAGGGAACAGCGAAAAGACCTTGCCATGAAGCAAGGGGGTAAGCTTTGCTTCAGAACTCGAACCTCCAATGTCGCCTCCAATGTTTTAGTTAGCAATAATTAGCCTGTGCCTATGTTATCTACGCTTTCCGTCTCTGCAAGATTGGGAATGATTGAGATTTCTCACAGCTACCAGAAGACTTTCAGACAGGTTGCTCACGTCACATTTACGTCGTCTCTCTTGGTTGGAGGCTGCGCAGTAACGCTCAGCGCTCACCGGAAAAGTGCTTCTAATATCCTTCACTGGTCTCAATTGGTGATGGTTTGACCCGCCCCTTATGCTTAAGCCAGGCGCCCTTTCATAACTGGTGAACCATTTAAGGTAGAGTCTTGTGTGAGGTATCATTGAACTCAGCAGAGAGTTTGTTTTTGATTGGTGATGGTTTGGCCCTATGCTTAAGCCACGCCCCTTTCATAACTGTTGACCCGTTTAAGGTAGAGTCTTATGTGAGGTATCACTGAACTCAGTAGAGAGTTTGTTTTTGATTGGTGATGGTTTGATCCTCCCCCCTATGCTTAAGCCACGCCCCTTTCATAACTGGTGACCCGTTTAGGGTAGAGTCTTATTTGAGGTATCAATGAACTCAGCAGAGACTTCCTTTTTAATTCGTAAAGGTTTGCCCCGACGCCTATGCTTTGGCCACGCCCCCTTTCACAGCTAATGAACTGTATGACATAGAGTCTTGTGTGAGGTATCATTGAACTCAGCAGGGAGTTCCCTTTTCATTGGTGACGATTTGCAGTGTCTGAGTGCCGCGCAAATGCACGATCGCAAGGAGCGGCGACCGCCGGTAACCCCGACTGCTTGCAGCTTTAATTAGGGCCCGAGCGCTGACAGCGGCGAAGGCCCTATTGAAACTGAAGGAATTATTATTATTATTATTATTATTATTATTATTATTATTTTCTGCAAGTAAATTGGCTTTTTGAAGGGCTTAACATATTCAAAAACTCACCAAAATTGACGGGCGCATCAAGTCTGGTGAATCTTTACGTATTTTAAGGGTTTCGGGAATAGGCGCACAAAAATGCCTCGCTAGGGCCCCCTACAAAGTTAAAGAAATTGAGCCCCTGCAGTGCGTTTAATGTAGACTCACAAAACTTGGTAGACATATGTAGCATGTCAAGATGTACAAAAAATGTCATTGGAGCCATACCCTTAACCCAACAGGAAGTCCGCCATTTTTACTTAAATGTTCGAAATTAGTGTGATTTTGGCCATTTCCACGTCGTACTTTAACGAACTCCTCCTAGAGATTTCATCCGATCAACTTCAAATTTGGTCTGTACCATCTTAAGACATTAAAGATTTTTCATCATAGGGCATGGCCGTGGCGGGGTGGCCATTTTGTGCTTTTCGCCATCGAAACAGGAAGTGGGTGTAACTTGAGTGTACATTGTCCAATTCACTCAAAACTTTTCAGGATTCATAAGAGTCCAACCCTGAGGACAAATAAAGGCCGATATTTACTTAAAGTCATAGCACCCCTAGTGGCAACAGGAAGTAGGCCTAAAAATACTTTAACAAACTCATCCTAGAGATTTCATCCGATGGACTTCAAATTTGGTCTGTATCATCTCAACACCTTAAAGATGAAAAAGTTATTAAAAGAAAAACTTTTCATCAAACGGTGTGGGCGTGGCATGGCAGCCATTTTGAGTGTTTAGCGATGAACAAAGAAGTTGTTGTAACTTGAGTGTATGTTGTCGTATCTGCCCGAAATTTCTCACGATTGACGAGGGTCCAGGCCTGAGGACATCTACAGGCCAAAATTGACTTTTGGTCATAGCACCCCTGCTGGCAACAGGAAATGCGCCTTATATGACAAACATCATCCGATTTACATTAAACTTATGTGTGGTCGACATGTGATACTGAGCCGTCCCCTATACTTTAAACACGCCCACTTACTCAGACCACGCCCCCTTACACAACATTTTAACCGTTTAAGGTAGACCCTGTGTGAGGTATCATTTAACTCAGCAGAGACTGCCTTCTTCATTGGTGATGGTTTGGCCCACCCCTATGTTTAAGCCACGCCCCTCTTTCATGAATGCTGACCCATCTAAGATAGAGTCTTGTGTGAGGTGTCATTGAACTCAGCAGAGAGTTCCTTTTTAATTGGTGATGGTTTCACCCGCCCCCTATGCTTTAGCCACGCCCCTTTTCACAGCTAATGAACTGTATGATGTAGAGTCTTGTGTGAAGTATCGTTGAACTCAGCGGGGAGTTTCCTTATCATTGGTGACGATTTGCAGTGTCTGAGTGCCGCGCAAATGCACGGTCGCAAGGAGTGGAGTCGGCCAGTAACCCCGACGCGCGCAGAGGCGCGAAGGCCCGACCATCGCTGCTTGCAGCTTTAATTAGGGCCCGAGCGCCGTCATTGGCGAAGGCCCTATTGGAACTGAAGGAATTATTAGGGCCCGAGCGCCGACAGATCGCCCCCTATGCTACACTCCTCTCTATTTCCATCTGTGTGCATCCATGTCCCAGAAATGCTTGTTATGAATTTTGCTCTGGGGAGCTTATTCCCCGGAGTCCTTATGTTTTTTCGCCCAGCAGTTTTCCTTGGATTAAGGTGGCACCTAAATCATGGTTGCCTGGGCACCTGCTACGTCCTGCTACGCCGTACTACGTCCTGCTATGCCCTGCAGTGCCATGAACTACTATTTCTAGTTATAGTTCCATTATCTTTATTGTGACTATTATTGCCACTGTTCATCACACCCCCAACCGGCACCATCAGACACCGCCTACCAAGAGCCTGGGTCTGTCCAAGGTTTCTGTCCAAGGTTTCTCACCACCCGAGGTTTCTCCCTAAAAGGGAGTTTTTCCTCGCCACTGTCGCACTAAATGCTTGCTCTTGGGGGAATTACTGGAATTGTTGGGTCTTTGTAAATTATAGACTCTATCTGTAAAGTGTCTTGAGATAACACTTGTCATGATTTGATACTATAAATAAAATTGAATTGAATTGTCAACTTTACTACTTAATTTATCATAATTAAAAACAAAACTGGACTAACTATACTCCCTTGAGGATATCCATTTTCCACTAAATACTGGGGGGGGGGTGGGCGCTGGAAGCAATATTTTGGAAAGGTGCCCTTGTTTGTTTGAAAGCTACTTTAAACCAAATATTCACAATAACAATACATGTTTACACTTTAAACTACTAAAACAGTGGTCTGCAACATTAAACCCTGCCAGTTCACGGCACTGCAACTGGACGAGACGGGTATCATAACTCTTCTGTGCTTCTGTCAGCTTTGTTTAGCGCAGCTCCGTGCTGCGTTCATGGAAACGGGACATCAGAGCATCATCTTAAATGAGCTCTGTAGTACGTGAAGCTGCGTTCACATAAAAAAAAAAAAGCAATCGCCGCGACGTCCTGTTGTGTTTTTTAACCCCCCAATGTAGCACAAGTAGACTTTATATTTCACAGTAACAGTTTTTCGTCAAATCGTTTATAGAACACAACGTTTGCTGCACCTGAAGGCAGCTTCATTTCACGGAGAAAGAGAGAAAGAAAAGAGAGGAGCGAGAGATATCGACTGTGCTTTGTTGTTTCGCAAACATTTAGCCGTTTCATAAACTCCCGGGCAGTTCAGGGCTTGTGTTTGGTGTTTTAAAACTTTCTAGTGGAAGCGATAGAGGCAGTGATGTAACTGTTTACTGCAGGCTACAGGATTATCACACCTCAAAACGCAGCGCGATATGGGGTTGCGTTTCTCCAAATGTTTTTTTTCTGCTATTTACTCGCAAGACAGGCTATAGCAAACCTATACTATTCTAACCTATACTATTCTAAGCATCAACAAAGGGCTCTCACTAACTTTCAAAGGTTGTAAACTTATTTCCATTCTGCAGTAGGTGTCGTTCTTCAAGTTGGATGTCGTTCTTCAAGTCGTTTCTCATCACCAATTGTTTCCACAATATGTCATATACCTTTTTCAACATCAAAAATACAGATATTATACTTTCTTTATTATTTTGAGCTTTTCTGATTTCATTCTTTAAACATAGAGCCAAGATCAATTGTGCTTCTTCCCTTTCTTTTCTTTCTTTTTTATAACTTTGTTTATTGATTTTCACATGTAAAAGAAAAAAAAAACAGTTAAAATCTGTCAATCAATAGTTATTGTAGTTGTCTGTTCATAACCAACGAACACATACAACAGAAAGTAGAGCACTTCTTTAATCCAGATCACATGGGTAGGTGGAACTGGGGATTTCCACTTTAACAATTTCAACCTCCTAGCCAGCAAAGTTGTAAATGCTATCAAGTCCTTATTACCAGAGGAGAGGTATGGTGGCCAGTACACCAAACAAAGCAGTAAAAGTATGAGGGACAAGATTCTGCCCGCTTACCTTAGATAATCTGTAAAAAATGTCAGACCAGAATATATTCAGAGATGGGCAGCGCCAAAATGTGTGTAATTTGCTGGAGCTTGCTGACATCGATCACACAATGGAGATGCTGTTTCAAATATTTTTTTGAAAAGCTTTGGTGTAGTGAGCTCGGTGTAAAATCCTGCACTGAGTGAAACGGTGTCTGGCGCAGATGGATGACTTGTGTACTCGCCGTAGAAACTCCTCCCAAACATCACATGGAATAATCTCTCCCAAATAGTTTTAAGGGCACTAGAAGAGCCTGAACAAAGATTGGGAATGTTTGAATAGATAATAGAGATTGCCCCTTTCGGTGATGAGAGAGGTTCCAAAACAATATCAAGAGCTGAAACATTAGGGAGGGCAGGAAAATCTTGAGATGAACTACGGACAAAATTACGAACCTGGAGGTACCTGAAAAAATGCCCTTTGGGGAGAAAAAACTTTTCAACTAGTTGTTGAAATGATGCAAAAACAGAATCTACCAATTATCCTTTTTTCCACAATTTCTTTTTTACACACTGACTGCAGTTTCATTGCTTTATTTCTCTGTTCATCATTCTTGCATTTCACCAACAGATTACCACCACGCAAAATCTTCGCCATTTCTATTTCCCCAATTGATTTCCTCAATCCAATCGTCAGAGTGATTGGGCGAACTTATATATCGCTCCCTACTTTAAATTTAAGAATGATCTTAAACTCTTCCGTCATAATCTTTTTCCTGGCCTCTTGCCCTTCTTCATCTTCTTCTATTGCTCGTTTATTTGTTGACTGACTGTTTCCTTTCTCCCTCCTCCTTTCCTATTTGCACTATACACAATAGTGTACACACAATATACAATATGTATATTGTGTTTACTAATATTCTACCCAGTTTAATTAATTAACATTTAACATTTGCAGAATTATTTACTCCTAAAGACGTCAAGGGCTCCGCAACTGCACCCATCCCAGTTGTGCCAGAGGAGTCAGCAGAACCAGACCCAGTTGTGCCAGAGGAGGAGTCAGCAGGACCAGATGCAGATGGAGAATATGTTCTACATACCGTGTCACCTTCTCAGCTTCCTCTTATCTCCCTTGCCTCCTTTCAGCCTCCAGCTCTCTCTTCTGCTCGCCCTTTTCATTCAGCCTCCAGCTCTCTCTTCTCCCTCCTTTCAGCCTCCACTCTCTCTTCTGCCTCCTTTCAGCCTCCTGCTCTCTTCTGCCTCCTTTCAGCCTCCTCTCTTCTGCCTCCTTTCAGCCTCCTCTCTCTTCTGCCTCCTTTCAGCCTCCTGCTCTCTCTTCTGCCTCCTTTCAGCCTCCTCTCTTCTGCCTCCGTTCAGCCTCCTGATCTTTCTTCTGCCTCCTTTCAGCCTCCAGCTCTCTCTTCTGCCTCCTTTCAGCCTCCTGCTCTCTCTTCTGCCTCATCCCAGCCTCCTGCTCTCTCTTCTGCCTCATCTCAGCCTCCTGCTCTCTCTTCTGCCTCATCCCAGCCTCCTGCTCTCTCTTCTGCCTCATCCCAGCCTCCTGCTCTCTCTTCTGCCTCATCCCAGCCTCCCGCTCACCCTTCTGCCTCATCTCAGCCTCCAGCTCTCTCTTCTGCCTCATCCCAGCCTCCCGCTCACCCTTCTGCCTCATCTCAGCCTCCCGCTCACCCTTCTGCCTCATCTCAGCCTCTCACTCGCCCTTCTGCCTCATCTCAGCCTCTCACTCGCCCTTCTGTCTCATCTCAGCCTCTCACTCGCCGTTCTGCCTCATCCCAGCCTCCCACTCGCCCTTTTACCTTACCTTACCTTCTCCCCACACCTCTGTCTACCATCCATCAGAGGTGGATGATAGACAGACCAACCTGAACCTGTTTGTTCAGGTTGGCAGAATGCGCAATAGGAAGTAGGAATGACTATAGAGACGTATCTCTTCTGAAGAATCCAATATGTCCTATGGCATATGTTGAAGTGGATCTGCTGGTGATTTGGGCTCTTGGAACAGTGGGAAATGTCCCAAACTGTCTCCCAATTAATTACGTCCCCCTCTGGACTCAGTTCTCGCTCCCATTTCTTTACTATTGCGAGTTCTCCTACGGATACTTGCATCAGTTTAGCATAAATCCTGGACACTAGTCCTCTCACAGGAGAATCAACAAGCCATTTAATGATTGGGTTCATCTCAAGACTGTTCCCCCATGGTACTCCATAACATTTTAGGGCTGATCTTAAGCCAAGATAAAGGAAGAAGGATGTCCTAGGGACCTCAAAGCTAGCTCTCAGGTCTTCAAAACTTAACATACCTTCATCAGTGAATAGCTGGTCTAGTGTATAAATACTTGTCACTCCACTGGTTATAAACAAAAGGTTTGTTACTAGACATTAAGTGTATGTTGTGCCAAATTGGGGTGTTCAAATGCCACTTACTGGTGTAACGTAGTTGCTCCTCCAACTGTTTAAAGTTGGTCAATGTGTTGGTGATAATAGGACCATAGGTGTGTGTCCAAAAAAGTGTATGCTAATACACTTTTTTGGACACACACCTGTAAAAGGCAAGGGCTTGCAGTCTTAGACTTCCAGCGAGGTTTTGCTCCATTTCTCTCCATGGGATTGTAGATACCCTTATCTACAATCCCATGGAGAGAAATGGAGCATTTGGGCCCTCAGAATGTGGATGGACCCCTGTCCATCCACATTCTGAGGGCCCAAAGCTGAAAGGCTGTGTCGTACACTATAAGGTTGGGGAATTCATTGGTGGGGATAAAGGGATCATTGTACTTAAGAAATTCACACAAGGAACTTATGTTCATTTTAACAACAGCAATTCTGGACCGTAGCGATGCCGGCAGCGCAGACCAATTGGCCAGATCCCTTTGTGTCAGGGGATGCGGGGGATGGGAAGACAACTACACACAGGTGAATCACATTAGGGCGGAGACAGGTAATCAAAAACGGCGGGAAACCAACAAAGGCAGGAAGACAAGTGAAGTGAATGTTGACAAAACAGTAAATGTCAAAATAAAACAGGAAGTCAAAGAAACAAACAGAAAACACAATAAGAGTTCCAGGGAATATAGCCAGGCGAGTCCCTTCAGGGGGTGCCCGCAGAACAGGTAGCAGTGGAGCCGACAGACAGGAGTTTAGGGGAACTGTTAGTAGCTGTACTGGACCCTTCTCTTCCAGCTAGAAGGCTGGCTGCTTTGGCCTCCTCAGTCTTTCTAGCACACATAACAGCATATTAGAATAAAGTCACAAATGTCTCTGGCTCACCTCCAGGTTGAGAAATGACACGACTCAGAACTGCAGGCAAAGGGGCAGGCTGGGCGCCGAAAAAAGAACCTGTAGCCAAAATGCTAGTAGGCCGAGAAACAGGCTTACATGGATTAAACCTATTAGCAGGTGGAGGAGTAGGAGTGGAAATGAAGCTTATCGCCCAAGGAGGAATAGAGTCCTTTAACCAGGGTTTCTCAGACACCTTCTCACGAGCTTCCAACAAAAATCTCTCCTTTTGGTATTCACTGTTAGCCTCCTTCCACATGGCCTTTAGCTCCACCAAATCACAGACAAGATCACAAAGATCATCCGAAATAATCTCCGCTGGATCCATACCAGAGTCCATCTTGGCCAGATTGTGCTGTCAGGGTACAATAAGCGGACTCAAATGCACGACTCAGGACTCAAGATAACATGTAAGTGCAATTTATTGTTCAAGGAACAATAAGGCAGAGGTACAAAAAGCGGCAGGCAAAAATCGTCGTCAGGATACAGGCACACGGTCAAGGAAACACTGGGAAAAACAAACACTAGGAAACGCTGGAGAGTGAGACACACGAGGAGTAACAACAATCTGGCAGGGAACAAGTGAAACAAGGGGGGTATATATACACGGGGATGGGAAGAAAACTACACACAGGTGAATCAAATTAGGGCGGAGACAGGTAATCAAAAACGGCGGGAAACAAACAAAGGTAGGAAGACAAGTGAAGTGAATGAAGACAAAACAGTAAATGTCAAATAAAACAGGATGTCCAAGAAACAAACAGCAAACACGAGTGGAACTGGACGTGACACTCTGAACACTACTAAGTATAGTTTCATAGTTGTCCTGGACAACTTGCTGTAGCTATGTGTGAATGGTGATGCCCAAATATGTAACTTTGCATTCGGTTGGTATTGTAACACTAATAGCCGGAGTACCTGTCTGTTGTTCAACAGAAGAAGATTAGATTTATTCAAATTCATTTTATTACCGGAGATTGAGCCACATTCATTAAAAATCGTTAAAGCTCAGATATGTACAGCAAAATATCATCTGCAAATAATGATATTGAGTTGTTATTGGATTTAATCTGGACATTACATATTTTATTTTGCCTTATGGACTGGGCTAACTGTTCAAGAGAGATCGCAAATAGCATGGGAGATAGCGGGCATCCCTGTCTCAAGCCCCGTGCGATGGGGAATGGCTGTGAATGCAGGTCATTGGTTGAGACTATGGCCGTGGGATTCATATATAAAGTACGTACCATGTCAATGAATTTGGCTCCCAAACCAAGCCTCTCCATTACTTGCCACAAGTAGTTCCACTCTAGGCGGTCAAAAGCCTTTTCCGCGCCCAGTAATAAAATTGCTGCCGTTGTTGGAAGGTTTTTGGCTTCTTCTATTACATGGAGTAATCTGCGTATATTGTCTGCAGCTTGATGCTTTGGTATAAACCCTGATTGGTCAGGGTGGACTAGCTTCTCAATGAAGCGTTCTAGGCGTAGTGCCAATACTTTGGAATAAAGCTTAATATCAGTCCCAATGAGGCTGATGGGCCTGTAGTTCGAGCAATCCGTAGGATCTTTGCCCTTTTTGTGTATGACCGAAATTAGTTGGTTTGTTGATGAAAGGTGCCCCTCTCTATGGCCGAGGTTAAAGTTTGTAAAATGATAGGTCCTAGTGTGTACTGTAGTAAAAGTTCTGACGGAATTCCATCCAACCCTGGTGTTTTCCCTTTCTTAGCTGTTTTTAACGCTGATTCCTCTAACGTAATAGGTTGACCCAGTGCTTCTGCCTCCTCTGGGTCAAGAAGAGGCAGGTTTAGCTCTTTCAGGAACTTTTGGCACTGTGTCGGATCCGGATTGCAGGAGGATTCATACAACTTTGAATAAAAGGATTGGAAAGTGGCAGTGATATTTTTAGGATTCGTTGAGATACCTTGGTCCGTGCGGATGCTGTTGATGGCAGCTCTGGACTTGCTTTGTTTTAATTTCAGAGCTAGCAATTTGCTTTGTTTACAACCATTAAAATAGTAATTTTGCCTCACTCTGTGTATTATAAATTCAGCTCTCCTTTTTAGCAAATGATTTAGCTCTGCTCGATTTGTGACTAAAAAAGAGTATGTGTAGATTTAGAAAAGCACGTCTTTAGAGACTTCTCTAACGATTTACAACGTTCTTTCAACCCCGCAATCCTTACCTCTCTCTTTTTCTTAAAATTTACCACAAAGGAAGATGTGAAATCTCTAATAAATCCTTTAGTGGCGTGCCAGATGTATGCCCGGTCCGAAACTGAGTCAGTATTGATTGATATAAACTCTGCCAGTTTGGCTCCAAAATCTGTGTTTTGAAGAAGGGAATTATTAAATTGCCACCTTCTAGATCTTTCTCCTAACATATCACAATGGAATGTAGTTATCAGCGCATTGTGATCAGACAGGATTGCTGGTTCTATTGCTATCGTGTGGAACATTGCCTTAAATTCACTGGAGCATAAAAAATAATCAATGCCGTGTGGAAAAAAAGGTGTAATCCTTGCTAGTAGGATTGTGTTACGTGGCCGCATCAAAAACTCCAGCTCAAAACTGCCCCTCCTGTCTAGAGTCACAGGTTAACTGAAACAGGTCTAATGCTTTCCTATGTTAAACATGAACAATGTTACAACAAAATTAAAACTTTAAAACTAAGTCCCAACCATCTATTAAGTTCTGAAATGTATGTATGAAAAACAAATCAGCCATGTAGGAGTAGTAGACTCCCAAGCTCATATACATTATAGTTTCGTCCAGCTACTACGCTCTGAAATAGGCTGTGTGGGAAACAAAGCATGCAAGAGTAGTAAATATAGATTATAAGATAAGTGTTTATCATGTTCATTCAGTCTAATCAAATATTTCTCCCCAGCTTGACTCCCAAACTCACCCACCACGTTCCAACCAGCTACCAGTTTCTGGAGTAGGCTATGTAAAGTGAGCAGTCCATGTCCATCATGTTTTCAGCCTCATCAAACATTCCTTTAAAGTCAGGTTGCCAAACTTACATGCAGTGTCCTCGAGTCAAACTTGCACAGTGTTCCAGATACGCTAATCCACAGTCGTCGGATCTGCCCGCTCAGGCTCACCACCGGACAAGAGGTCCCTACCAGATTCAGCTGATTTTGCCGGGGCTTCATCCCCGAATGTTTTGAGTGTAGCCCCGAATGTATTTTGAAAAGTTGACTGACAAATACGAAACCGGACAATAGCCTATGTAAACGTGGCTGATCGCCTGGCCATTCATACCTGACACTTATTTCTCTGTCCCTGTCACAAAGCGATCCCTCCCCGCTCTGCTGCTCTCTTTCGCTCTCTCTTTCTTTCTCTCTCTCTGATAGAAAGAGACAGGATGAGTGGGGAAAACTGTGATAATTGTAGCCTATATGTGGCTGTGTGTGTGTGGGTGTGTGTGTGTCTGTCTGTCTGTCTGTCGTTCTCTCCGTGTGCCTGATCGCGTGTCTCGCTGTGAGAAGTCAAGATTATGAACCTACAGTGAGACCTCGCCCGCTCAGCACGGGTAGGGGAGACTAGGCTACAAGACCGCCGCCACGGTAGGCTACCGACTCGAAGATCCAGATAAGCAAAGCCCATGACGTGTTGTCGCCATAGCGACTGCAAGCAACGGTGATTAGACTGTGTTGAAAGCGCAACTTTTCAACCTGAAGCCAAGAATCGCTCTACCATTAGTCTACATTCAAGTTAAAGTGGTGTGAGAAGTGGTTCAACTTGGAAATTGCAACTACAGTATAAGGACTGTAACAACCAGGGTGTTTCTGGTTGTTACATGCTACAAGGTGTAAAGGGGAATCTAACTCCATAAGGGAGTGAATAAGGTGAAAGAAAAGGACAACATAAGTTTAAGTACTCCTCCAAGACTCCTCCAAATCACAGAGAACACAGATGGGATGAGTCATATTTTGAATGTGCACAAAGTTTTGAACATGAGCAGAAATCTTGCTCAAACACATCTGAAATATTACAGTCCAGGGCTTTATTAATTAATTAAAATTGTGTCGACCCCTCCCAATCTGCCTGCCTGTCATGTTCTGCACTTTTGTTTGCAGGTACTGGGAGGGTCGTCTGTACCTGGCCATCTGGGCGTGGCTTACAGAAGGCATAAAAGACTGCCCTCCTGGGAGTATCAGTCTCTCTCAACTGGTCCTACTGCATCCATCAACCATTTTGTTCTTTGTTTGGTTTGTTGCACCTTACAACACACATCACACCATTCACTCATCCACACATGGCAAACACGACTGATGTCTTCTACATTTACGCACCCCACTATTGCATTTATGTTGAGTTAATTTGTGTTATTAGTCTATTTAGTTAAATAAACTACTTTTTGACTAATTTATCTGTGTGTGACCTCCCTTTTGTTGCCGGCCTTGAGCCAGACGGTAACAGAATTAATTAATGTATCATTGAGGTGAATAATTGTCATGTGCACATTTAAGGAGGTTACTTCCCCAACAAAAGACGCAAAAGAGGAGGGAAGAGTAAATTATAGGCTACATGTGTGCTGACTCAGATATAATTAGAAAAGTTGATCCAAAGGAGAATAAATAGTTGAAAGCAATACAGAATGCCTGAGAGCCTTATTGCAATATATTCCATTATGTTTTTATATTTTGAATTGTCCCCTATGTTTCCTTTTACATATTTCCAGCATAAATTGCTTCAGAAAAAGGTAGAAATAGGTGCATAAAAATGTACCTGAATGCAGGAAATCAAGTGTTTAATGTTAAAATTTTTGAATCCAGACCCCCCCACATCATAAGTCGCCACACAGATCAGGAAACAAAACCTTGGCCTTTGGGTTGCCAGGCCAGTTATGATTAGGCCAAATGTTGGTGCCATCTAACTTACATCTACAAACTGGAAGCTAAAATGACCCTTAGGATGACTGCTAATCCCGATGACAGGGTAACAAGGGATTCCGCCCTTGTTACCTATTCTCAGCTAACGAGAGACATTGGGTCTACTATGTTGTCGGCCATGATGTCACGGCGGCAGGTTTGGTTAGCGCAAACGTCTCTGTCGGAGAATATTTGGAAAGAGCTTGTGAATATGCCGAGTGTTCCGGGTCACCCTTAAGGGTATGGGGGTAGCCGCCGGAACTCATCCCCAGCTATGCCAGTTGGGTGAGAAAAGTTTCAGACCCGTGGGTACTGGCTACGGTATCAAACGGGTACAGACTTCAGTTTTGGCACCGTCCCCCTCCTTTCTTGCGGGTCCGCATGACCATAATCAGGGATCCGGTCCAGGCTCAGTTTTTAACAGACGAGATTTTGATCGTTCCGCAGAAGGATGCGATCGTGAAAGTTGATCCCAGCGAACAGCTCACTGGCTTTTATTCCACGTATTTCCTCATTCCAAAGAAGGATGGTGGGTTGCACCCCATCTTGGACCTAAGGCGGTTAAACACCTTCATGAAGGTTCTGCCTTTCAAAATGCTGAACACAAATCAGGTCTTGGACTCCGTAGAAAGAGGAAAGTGGTTCATCTGGCGGTCAGAACGGACCTGCTTTCTCAGGCGGAGGGGCAAATATGGCACCCGAAGCCAGCCGTCTTGCAGCTCTGGGCTTGGCCCCTTCTCAGTCCCTCTCGCAGGGACTAGATGAGGCGGTCCCGCACACTAGAGGTAATGCCAGGGCTCCACTCATTCTAACTATTCCCAGAAGTGGAGGGTGTGCAGGAGGATCCAGCCACTTGCTCCGTCCCACTTGTTCTCCGCTTCCTTCAGTCGCTTCTGAACTTGGGGAGGGCGGCTAGCACCATTAAGGTGTACTCTTCTGCTGTATCCCTCTTCCATGAGGCTTTGGGGGGTGTTACGGTGGGGAGACATCCCTTGGTGTCCCAATTCATTAAAGGGGTGTGTAGACTGCGTCCATACAGGTCCCCCAGGTCTCCTTCATGGGAGCTACCCTTGGTGCTGAAGGCCTTGACTCAAGCTCCTTATGAACCCATAGAACAGGCTACCCTTAGGTTTCTGTCTCACAAAATGGCTTTCCTCTTGGCTATATGTTCCGCTAAAAGGGTTGGCAAGCTGCATGCTCTATCCATTAGTGAGGAATGTTTGAGATGGAAGGCTGAAAACACTGGCGTGTCTCTCTGGCCGAATCCCTCTTTTCTGCCTAAGGTGGTTAACCCTCAGACTCTTAACCAGGTGATTAAGATCAGCTCCTTTCAGCTTGATCCAGCTCTTCCGCATGGGGATGTGAGCCTGCTTACTTTATGTCCAGTGAGGGCACTAAGGGCTTATTTTGCCCGCACTCGGGCTCTGAGAAGCTCTCACACCCAGCTCTTTGTTTGTTTTGTTGGCAAGAAGTTGGGATTCCCTGTATCTAAACAGACTTTGTCCCACTGGATTGTGAACACTGTCTTTGCAGCCTATTCTGGGCAGGATCTTCCGGTCCTGGCTAATCTGGTGGCCCACTCGACCAGAGGCGTGGCTGCTTCCTGGGCTGCTCTTAGAGGAGTTTCTCTTTCAGAAATCAGTGCAGCAGCAACATGGTCTGCTCCCTGTACCTTTTCCAGGTTCTACAGAGTGAGTGTGGCATCCCCTGCACCGTTGGGTTCTGCCGTTCTTCTCTCGGCTGCGGGCGCAGTTGTGACGGGGTGGAGTCCTCTGTTCCTCACTACCCTAATGGTACTTGTCATCCAACTTGTCATCCATCCGGGGAGCCTTCCTGTTTCTAGATTGTTTATTTAGGAATTGGGACATCCTTCAAGATGGTGCATTGAGATAGATTTCAGGTTACAAGCCAGAGGATCGAGGATCAATGACTCTAGGAGGTACAAATTAGTAAATTAGGAAAGGCGGCAGGTGGTGTTTCATAAACAAGGCTCACAAACAGGGCTTACTGTGAAAAGCCTGTGTAACAGACTGAACCAGAATTTTTTTATAATGCAAACTTTAAATGAATAAATGGAGACCACATTGGGAATGTCGGCCACCTTTAGTTTAAAGAAAAATCCAAGATCCCCCTGTCTTGCTGAGAATGAGACTAACTTGCCTGGATAAGTGTATGTCTTTCCTACTTCTAGAGGGGTTTATGCTGTGTTGAACTGGCTGAACTGAACTGGTTTCACGTCTGAACATGACTGCTTGCTCCATTGACCACGACGTAGCTTCGGGTCCGCTTCGTCCCACATTCTCTGTTGGCGTCTCGCCGGGCCAGTCCCGCTCTTCCTCGTTGTTGTAGTTCAGGTTTTAAAATGTGTATTTACAAAAGTAGTGTTGTGGCACTACTTTGTGGCAGTCTTTTCTGTCGGAAACTGTCACGATTGTGGGTTTCTGTTGTAGTTTTTTCCTGTTTTATTGTGTTTATTTGTTGTTTCCTTGTTGTTTCACATCTCATGTTTTTTGTCATCTCAAAGCAACAGCCAATTAAGACATATGTCTTATTGACAGGCAAAGACTTTGTGATGAAAAGTGATAAGCAGGGTAAAATAATGTATATTATCAATTTAATTTTTATTTTTTCATTTATACATCTCAGCTCATACAATCTTTAACAATAGAAGAGCAGCACACTTCCACCCCAGCTGATGCCCCCACCCCCTGCAATATAGGGCTAGTCAGCCCTGGCTCTGTCTATGAGACAGCTGGTGACTGTTCTCTGATTCCCAGCCCTTAACCACGTGCATGTCAAACTCTTAAAATGGGATGGGCTGTGATTTATTTGAGCCTTCACAGCAAAGCACGCTGTCTGGACAATTTTAATGAATTTAACAGGCTACTGATTTTCATTTGGACTAACCAGACCAGTCCACCTCTACCAGAGACGACTACAAGATTCAAACGATACAGACAAGAACAGGTAGGCTAACCGGTCGGATAAACCTTGACCTACAGATGTATTATAATAATAATAATAACAACAACAACAACAACAACAACAACAATAATAATAATAATACCGGTAATAATAACAATAATAATAATAATAATAATGTACTTTCTCTCCTTGGGGAATTTATTCTTTTGATTCTGTTGTTATTTTTCATAATTAACAAACACAATCATGAATCATTAATGTAGGCTATGTATATGAAAGATGAACACATTATCAACTTTAGCTTCTGATTACTGAAACTAATTTTAACTGTGGGCATATCACTTGTATCATTTAATTTCATAAAACTCTGCCTAACAGTAGCAGCTGAAAGTAGGCTTTTACTGTATGAAAAATCAAATGATTAACAACTATACCAGACAAAATCTTTGGTAGAATAGGTTTTACATGCAAGACATTCAATGGAACATTTTATAAGGTGGTAATGCTACTTCTACTGAGGAGAAAGATTTGAATACTTCCACCATTTTGTTCCATTGTTGTTTCCAACGATTATTTATCTGTTGATTATTTTTCAGATTAATTGATTTGTTAAATCTTAAATCTTTGAAATAACAGAAAGTAGCAAAATTACCATCACGTTTTCCAGAGCCCAATGGGACTTCTTTAGATGTCTTGTTTTCTCTAAACAAAATGCAGACATTCAGCTTACTGTGATAGAAAAAACTGAAAAAAATCTGCAGCAAGAGATTAATTGGTGAGTGGGGAATAGCAAGTTGGACGCATGCACTCAATAATTACCACCATTAAATGTTTCAACCTGTGGCTCACTAAAGTCTTGCCTATCTACACAGTCTGGCCTGTGGCCCAACAAGCAGTCATTTTCATCTATCCCCTGTGCAGGTCTCGGGGCTACAATGAATATTCAGTCTGCTATCAACAAAGAGGTCTTCATCCCTTGTGATGAGCGGATGTTGGTTGCAGTGGAGGTACGGAGGAGGAAAAGGAAGAGGTTGTCCTTCCTGCCTACTGGAGCCAAAGGAGACTACACCACATTCATCTGTGTTTCAGGTTAAATCTGACTTTAAGACTTTATTTATTTAGTAAAATTAGCTAAGCATTCATAGTCTGTAAATTATGACTGTGATAAACAGACATGTAGCACTTAAATGAAAGGAGGTCCTCATATTATTAACAGAGGCTCTGAATTCCCAGTTATTCATTTAATCTTGTAAGGGACCGTTCGGTAGTTATGGAATGGACCACCCGAGGAAAATAAAACCTAATTATTAATTAATTAAACCTATTCTGGTACAACCTTAAAATACAATTATGAACCTGAAAATGAGCATAATATGGGCGCTTTAACACACGTGAATCTCTTCATTTGACTTCCGTATTCTTCCTTTTAAGAAACCCATCTATCAAATAAGCATAATTTCTCTTATTCTATTTGTCAATATTATTCTTTCAAACATACTGTTTAAGTAGACATTAACAGTAATACAAATGAACAAGCAAATATAAACAAACAAACATTCTACTCAGACCTTTCTCTTCTTCCTTAACATAACTGGTCTGTAATCATTTGTAAACATTACTAGTTAACACATTTCTTCTGACTAGTAAGTCAGCTTGATAGCAGGTTTCACAGCACGTCCAGTGCGTGTCCTCAAAACTCTGCTTTGCTGTGTATCTCCTGTTGTAGGTGTATTCGTAGGCCTGCTTAGCTTTGGCATCTGTCTGCCTGACTGTAGACAGATTGGGCCATGCCGGTCTCAGCTGATGGTGGAGCTTCCTCATGAGAAGTCTCCTTCTCATGAGGAGTCTGGCTGGGCTTTCTTTTGTCGGCTGCGTGGCTGTGTCCCTGTAGGTCAGGAGAGCTAGCTGGGGGGTCTTGTTGCCTAAGCTTTTAGCTGTCCTGACAGCTCCATCCGTAATCAGCTCTTCAAGTATCCTGAACCGTGTGAATATGCTCACCAGCTTACTTATAACTGCTTCACTCGTGGTCAGGGTGAGACTCAATACTTCAAGCCATCTTGAATAATAGTCAATAACGAGAGAGCTCCGGCAAAGGCGTTGTGATGAGTGGTTCCTGGCTTTGGCTTGACTTAATGTATTGTCTGACCTTCTGCAGGGTTTCATCCTCTGTCTCTGCCTTTATACGCTCCAGCACTGTTTTAGGCCTTTCCAGCTCTTCAATGGCATCCACGTATGCCTGGATGTCCTCACTCAGTTTTGTGTTGTCCACTTTTGACTCCTGACTGATAACCTGGCCCAGGAAGTGAAGGGAAGCCTGCCTGAACTTACACTTCTGGCGGTTGAGTTTTAGGCCAGATGTGCGGATAGTCTCCATCACCCTTTTCAAGCGGCGGTCATGCTCTTCCAAGTATGTCGTCCATGTAAACTACCGTGCCCTCGTGATCCTGCAGCAGTTCTTGCATCCTCCTTTGGAATATCTCTGGTGCAGATGTTATTCCGAATGGGAGCCGCTTAAAGCAGTAGCGACCATTTGGTGTTATGAAGGTAGTTAACTTTGAACTTTCTTCATCTAGGGCCATCTGCCACTGGCAGCATCCAGAGTTGTGTACACCTTACTTCCGGCCAGTTTGTGCAAGATGTGAATCAGAATCAGAATCAGAAAAGGTTTTATTGCCAAGTACGTTTTTTAACACATACAAGGAATTTGTTTTGGTGTTGTTGGTGCATGTCACACATTCTTCAGATGGAATATTAAACAATATAAGTATAGGTACAAACAATATATGTATAAGTATATTTACACAGTATGTATTAAGTTAAAAATAAAGAATAAGTAAAGATATAAATAAAAAATAAAGAGCAAAGAGCATTACAGCTCAATGATGGCTGTGTAGAAGTGCACCATCATTGTCTTTGGCAGGTTGAATTTCTTGAGCTGCCGCAGGAAGTACATCCTCGGTTGTGCTTTCTTCACGAGGGAGCTGATGTTCAGCTCCCACTTGAGGTCCTGGGAGATGGTAGTTCCCAGGAAGCGGAAAGACTCCACAGTGTCAATTGTGGAGCCACAGAGGGTGATGGGGGCAGGTGGGGCTGGGTTCTTCCTGAAGTCCACAACCATCTCCACTGTCTTTAGAGCGTTGAGCTCTAGATTGTTTTGCTTGCACCAGGACACCAGGTGGTCAGCCTCCCACCTGTAGGCGGACTCGTCGCCATCAGAGATGAGTCCGATGAGGGAGGTGTCGTCCGCAAACTTCAGAAGCTTGACAGACTGGTGACTAGAGGTGCAGCTGTTGGTGTACAGGGAGAAGAGCAGGGGGGAAAGAACACAGCCCTGGGGTGATCCGGTGCTGATGGTCTTTGAGTCGGAGACGTGTTTCCCCAGCTTCACATGCTGCTTCCTGTCAGACAGGAAGTCAGTGATAAACCTGCAGGTGGAGTCAGGCACGCCTAGCTGGGAGAGTTTCTCCTGGACCAGAGCCGGGATGATGGTGCTGAAGTCCACAAACAGGATCCTGGCGTAGGTTCCTGCGGAGTCCAGGTGTCGCAGGATGTAGTGGAGGGCCAGGTTGACTGCATCGTCTACAGACCTATTGGTTCTATAGGCAAAGTGCAGGGGGTCCAGGAGGGGGTCACTGATGGCTTTGAGGTGTGAAAGCACAAGGCGCTCAAAGGACTTCATAACCACAGAGGTCAGGGCGATGGGTCATTAAGTGAAGTCATTAAGTCCTGTGGTCCTTGGCTTCTTGGGGACAGGGATTATGGTTGAGGTCTTGAAGCAGGCTGGCACGTGGCATGTCTCCAGTGAGGTGTTGAAAATGTCTGTGAACACTGAAGACAGCTGATAGTGCTTCAAGCTGGATGGGGAGACGGCATCCAGTCCAGCAGCTTTCCTGGGGTTCTGTCTCCTAAAGAGTCTGTTGACGTCCCTCTCATGGATGGAGAGAGTCGTCACTGAGGTGGGTGGGGGGGTGGAGGGGGAGATCTTTGTGGAGGGCATTGGTGGGGAGACCCAGGACCCTGCTGAGGTGGGGGAGGTGGAGGTGAAGCACAGTGGCTGTAGCTGTAGGGGGGTGTCGTGGGGGATGGTGTCAGGACTGTCCTTTTGTCTTTCAAATCGACAGTAGAACTCGTTCAGGTCGTTGGCTAGGTGTCATTAAAGGAGTGGGGGGTTTTAGGCTTATGGGTGGTGATCTGCCTAAAAAGTCCAAAGTCCTTTCCAGACAGTCGCAGAGTCGTTCACTGAGAACTGGCGTTGGAGCTTCTCAGAGTACCGTCGTTTAGCCTCCTTCACTGCCTTGCTAAACTTGTACTTCGACTCTTTAAATCTGTCTTTGTCCCCACTCCTGAACGCCTTTTCCTTAGTCAGCCTTAACCTTCTGAGTTTGGCTGTGAACCAGGGTTTGTCATTGTTGTAACTCACCCTGGTGCTTAATGGAACACAGCAGTCCTCACAGAAGCTGATGTATGACGTCACAGCCTCTGTGTACTCATCCAGACTGTTGGTAGCAGTCCTGAACACATCCCAGTTAGTAGAATCCAAACACGACTGGAGATCCTCCACAGCCTCACTGGTCCACTTCCTTAATGTCCTCACTACAGGTTTGCAGAGCTTTAGTTTCTGCCTGTAGGCGGGGATCAGGTGAACCATGATGTGGTCAGAGAAACCCAGTGCAGCACGGGGGACGGCATGATAAGCATCCCTGACTGTGGTGTACAGTGATCCAGAATGTTCTCCTCTCTGGTCGGGCATTTAATATGCTGTCTATATTTAGGGAGTTCATGAGTGAGGTTCCCTTTATGAAAGTCTCCAAGGACAATAACTAGGGAGTCCGGGTTGGTCCGCTCCACACACAGTATCTGGTCGGCGAGCATGTGCTGTGCATCCTGCACATTGGCCTGCGGTGAGATGTAAACACCGAGCAGAATGAATGAGTGGAACTCACGGGGTGAATAAAAAGGCTTACAGTTTATGATGAAATATTCCAGGTCAGGAGAACAATGCTGCTGGATCACTGTCACGTCGTTGCACCAGCCGCTGTTGATGTAGAAACAGATTCCTCCACCTTTAGTTTTGCCGAGAGGTCCGTGTCTCTGTCCGCTCTGAAAAGCTGGAAGCCTGCCAGCTGCAGCGCAGAGTCCGGTATTAATCCACAGAGCCATGTCTCCGTGAAGCACAAAACAGCAGATGAAGAAAAGTCCCGGTTTCTCACAAACAGCAGTTGTAATTCCTCTAGTTTGTTGGGCAGTGAGCGCACGTTAGAGAGGAATATTCCCGGGAACGGTGTGCGTAATCCTTGTTGGCGGAGACGCACAAGCGCACCGGCCCGTTTCCCTCACCTCCAACGTTTCACTGCGTGAGCAAAGGTGAGCGCACCTTTGACCAGAATGTCCAAAATTTCCAGTGAAAGGAGAAGAAAAGTGGGAAATAAGTCCGATGGTGTTGTTCCCCTGAAGTTCACGAGCTCTTCACTGGTGAATGAGATACGGGTACCATCGCAAGAAACAAAGTTAAAACACAAAACAAAACAGAGCGCACCAACACACTGTGTCACCATTCTGCGGCGCCATCTTGTCAATCAAGATTGACAAGATGTGGTCGGCAAGATGAACTTTTCCCTTTTCACGTTCTCATTCAGTTTAGTAAGACCTACACAGATTCTTACTTTTCCAGTCGACTTAATCACAGGCACCATTGGCGCTACCCATTCTGTAATCTCCGTCACGTGCTCTATTATGCCATTTTCTTCCATTCGCTTCAGCTCCTCTTCTACTTTAGGTAGCAGCGGAATGGGTATGCGGCGAGGGGCTGCAACGCTGTATGGCTTAGCGTTTTCTTTTAGGACTATTTTTATGGGGTCTCCTTTAAGCAGTCCTAACTCCCCAAACACACTGACTTCTTCGATGTGTTGTATCAGACCCAGGCGAACATCGACAGATCTGCTCAGTAGGTTATCACATGTAGACTTTGCCACTATTACCCTAAAGTAACAGTCTGTTATTTTTCTGCCTTTCATTTTCATTTCGTCCTCCTGTTGCCTCATACTGTATGTTTTTCCACTTACTTTTATAAGACTGTGATTTCACTTCATCAATGTGCCCTGATGCGCCAGCCTCGCTGTTCTGTTGCTTTACTAGCTCAGAGTGCCTGGCCATGTCGACTGCCTTTTTCAGAGTGACACTTATCATTTGTAGCTTCAGTGAAAGATCTTTGTCTTTAATCCCTATGACAAGTCTATCTCTTATCTCCTCCTCCTTCTCATGAAAGTCACAGTGAGCTGCGAGTTCATACAGGCGCCTTATGTACTGTTCAACGGACTTACCCGCCGCTTGCGTCTGCGAGTGGAAATGTGCTCTCTCGAAAATCACGTTCCTTTTAGTTAACCTGTGACTTTAGACAGGAGGGGCAGTTTTGAGATGGAGTTTTTGTGCGATCTGCGTTTGATGGGGCCACATATCTTACAGAGAGGGAAGGGTGTCTGCGGTCTCAGATGGCTAGGGGATTTGTTTTATTTTTTATGTTTTCACCATACTTTGCTTAGATCTAACAGCTCACCCTTTGCTACAAATGTATCAGTGAATTCCGGTAGGGTACTCGAGTAGTGTATACGCTTACATTTTGAAGATGGCTGAACTTTCAGTTAACATCAGGGGGCTGGACCGATCAAACAAGCAAAATTCCTGGGCTATTTAAGAAGGAAGAACATAGACGTGGCGCTTATTCAAGAGTCACATTTACGTAAAAGAGATGTAAATCGTCTACAAAATAAATACTTCAAAGTTGTTGCTTCATCTAGTGACGACACCAAAACCAAGGGCTCCATTGTGTTGCTGTCACGGAAATGTGCACTCACCATGGACAAAAGTAGTAAAGACCTATCAGGCAGGATATCATATGTATGTACTACGATAAGGAGTAAGAAAATAGCGTTCGTCTTGGTATATGCACCGGCTACATATGATGAAAGCTTTTTCCCGCACTTAACCAATGAATTGCTTTCTCTCAATGACTATTCACTAATTATAGAGGGAGACATGAATGCGGTACTAGATCTAAATCAGGATAGATCAGGGGTCAACCACATGAAAGCCCAAAAACACATATCGGACATGTTTAGTCAGTTGTGGAATTCCACCATCTTACAGATATATGGAGGATGCACAATCCTACTAGCAAGGATTACACCTTCTTTTCCACATGTCACCTCACCTCCCGTATTGATTATTTTTTGTGCTCCAGTGAACTTAAGGCAATCTTCCACACAATAGCAATTGAACCAGCAATCCTGTCTGACCACATTCCACTGTGATATGTTAGGAGAAAGATCTAGAAGGTGGTAATTTAATAATTCCCTTCTCCAAAACACAGATTTTGATACAGAGTTTAGAGTCAAACTGGCGGAGTTTATATCAATCAATATAGTTTCGGACCCGGCCTACATTTGGCAAGCCACTAAAGGATTTATTATTGTGTTATTTATTAGAGATCTTCCTTTGCGGTCAATTTGAAGAAAAAGAGAGAGGCAAAAATTGCGGAGTTGGAAGAATGTTGTAAATCGTTAGAGCAGTCTCTAAAGATGTGTTTTTCTAAATCTACACATACTCTTTTATTCACGAATCGGGCAGAGCTAAATTATTTGCTAAGAAGGAGAGCTGAATTTATAATACACAGAGTGAGGCAAAATTAATATTTTAATGGTTGCAAACCAAGCAAATTGCTGGCTCGGAAATTAAAACAAAATGAGTCCAGAGCTGCTATCAACAGCATCCGCACGGACCGAGGTATCTCAACGAATCCTAAAGATATTAGTGGCACTTTCCAATCCTTTTATTCAAAGTTGTATGAATCCTGCAATCCGGATCCAACATAGTGCCAAAAGTTCCTGAAAGAGCTAAACCTGCCTCTTCTGGACCCAGAGGAGGCAGAAGAGGAACTTAAATCAGCGTTAAAAGCAGCTAAGAAAGGGAATTCAATCAGAATTTTTACTACAGACATACTAGGACCTATCATTTTACAAACTTTAATCTCGGCCATAGAGAGGGGCACCTTTCATCAACAAACCAACACTGCACTAATTCCCATCATTCACAAAAAGGGCAAAGATCCTATTGGAGTGCCCAAACTATAAGCTCATCAGCCTCATTGGGACTGATATTAAGCTCTATTCCAAAGTATTGGCACTATGCCTAGAACGCTTTATTGAGAAGCTAGTCCTCCCCGACCAATCAGGGTTTATACCAAAGCGTCACGCTGCAGACAATATACACAGATTATTCCATGTAATAGAAGAAGCCAAAAACCTTCCAACAATGGCAGCAGTTTTATCACTGGACGGGGAAAAGGCTTTTGACCGTCTAGAGTGGAACTACTTGTGGCAAGTAACGGAGAGGCTTGGTGTGGGAGCCAAATTCATTGGCATGGTAAGTACTTTATATGCAAATCCAATGGCCTGCATTCACAGCCATCGCACGAGGCTTGAGACAGGGATGACAGCTCTCTCCCATGCTATTTGCGATCTCTCTTGAACCGTTAGCCCAAGCCATAAGGCAACATAAAATATGTAAGGTCCAGATTAAATCCAATAACAACTCAATATCGCTATTTGCATATTGTCGATTTTGAAATCGACCGAAATTAAGTCACAATCTCACACCCTTTATTAAATATCAATTACAATTTGTCAATAAGTTGACAATGATTATATGACGTCATTGTACAAAATAAACGAATGTTGAGGCTTAGAATACTGTTGCATTGATAGACCATTTATAAAATATGATGAATATGGCGCTACCCATCAATGAAGTCAGTATAACGCACGAAACAATAGTAAGCAGGCAGCAGATGACGATGAATATACATGATAATTAAACAAATGCAGAATATAAATGCCTCATGCATGCTGCTTGACGTCAGCAATGAACTACTGCTACAGCTCCGAAGACAAACTTTTAACATTGCGTGTCGCTTCCCTAACAAGAAAATAATCTTACACCTGCCCAAGTATTAGAACAGTGATTCAATCCCAGAACATGTCACAAGTATGTGACAAAACGCATAGAAACCACTCCATCGCCTATCAACATGTAATATAAATTAATTAGGGCTGTCAGCGATAACGTGTTAATCGCGATGCGATTAAGGGCCGACGCGATGCGATACATTTTTTTTAATCGCATGCCGGCATTTATTAATTTATTTTACAGTTCACTCGGCTTTGCGTTGTGCCTAACAGGCTACTATTTTGACCCTTTGCAGCACCGTTACTTATCCTCAAGCTGCCACTTCCTCGTAACACATCCTGCTGCTGCAGGCTGCAGGCATGATGGAGAAAGACAGCAGCAATTAAATCCTGAATGGTGCTTTTTATTTTCCAAAACTCCCGGACGGTTTGTAGACAAGTCGAAAGCCATATGCACATTGTGTAAAGCCGAATTAAAATATCACTGAAGCACGTCAAGCTTGACCTACCACCTACAGAGATAAGTAGTACAGTTAACATGATGCTACCCGCTAGCATGCTACCCACTCAGGCAAAGCACTATTTAGGAGAGTGCTACTTGCCGACCTGTGAATGAAACCAAATCCCAAAAAATTACTACAGCTCTTGCGAAACGGGTGGCAACTAACTGCAGACCTGTTAGCATCGTAGAGGACTCAGGTCTTAAAGACATACTACGGTTGGCATGTTCTGACCTGTCTCGTTGCCGTTTTCACGGATACACAGCCTGTACGACACGGAGAAAGCAGCCCAACTGGAACAGCTGCAATGTGCTGCAAACACTGTCTCATTAACCGGTGATCACTGGACGTCAGTGAGTAATCAACATTATTTAGGAGTTACTAAACACTATATTGACTCTAGTAAGGATAGGGATTTTTAGTTTTTTAGTTAGGTACTTGGAGGAATTGTGCAATAATGACAGATTCACACATTTTTCTTTGGTTTACAGTAATGCCTAAATAATTACAAATCTTAAAGTAACTTTCTTTGCATTCATTTGATTCCCAATCAAGATGCACTGGTAAAAATTGCTTTTGATTGTTAATATGTACTTAAAAACTGTTCTGAAATGCAAAATAATAGAATTTTAATCGTGATAAAATATGCGATTAATCGCGATTAACTATAGAAATTCAGCGATTAATCGCGATTAAAAAAATGTATCGTTTGACAGCCCTAAAATTAATAAAACTTAGCATTAGTGAAGAGAGTCTGAGACTTATACCAGTAACTGCATAACAAAGTATTGCGCATGATAATAAGAGAGCTGCTTCCCAGCGAGTCCCCCGAAGCATAGACGGAGTGAACCGCTAGAGGGCTGCAGTAATAGGAACAGCAACACCACATTAAGGGTGGGCGGCAACATTAATTAACGAAAACTCAGCCCGATGAGACAACTTCACCGAAACGTGTTTCTGAAAACATTTAAAGCGAGAAATAGGCCATACAGTTGCTGAATCTGTCTTCATTTCAGATTTCATTACAGAGCCTGAATCGCTGCACGGCCTGCTCTGACGTGCAGCGATTCAGGCTCTGTTGATCGAGGCAAACAGTCCTCAGGAACTGCAGTCGTGTGGGAGTAACGGTACAGATCCATTTGTCCGACACGACTGAAGCGTGGTGTCGCGACGTCATACATCCATGGTTGATGCTCCACGCCCTTGACCGGCAGCTGATTGGACAAACGCGTGACGTGGTTGTGGCTGCTCGAGAATTTCAACCGAATGTCATGACGGCGCGTTGAGAATACGATCTAGTATTTTACGAAAATAGTTCACCGAAACATGTTTCTGAAAACATTTTAAGCAAGAAATAGGCCATACAGTTGCTAAATCTGTCTTAATTTCAGATCCACAAAGGTAAGTTTAAAAGATTTTCGTTTACTTCTACTTAGATAGTCGTGTCGCGTTCAATGGATTCATTTGCATAAAGATAGGCATCGGGCAGCTTTTCGACGAGCAGCATTTTTTCAAATGCAGCGCCGCCTTCCTGGAATGCTTTGCGTGCATGTTGAAGTCGCTTAACGTCACCCATAGGAATAGAGTGGAGCACGGCATGACAGAAGCGTCGCACGGTCAAATGGATCAGCGGTGTAACTTGCTGGTAGAAAACAGCGCTGCCAGGTTGCTACCGTTTGTACTCGCGTGTATCCGCCTGTGCAGCGGAGAAGGCTGCTTGACAGGAACGAATGCGAGAGAGAGTTTTTTCCTCCAAAGATAGACATCAGATGCTACTACCACCACGAGACACGGCCGAGAAAAGGTGAAGTGGACGCATGCCAGTTGCACGCTTTGCCTGAAATGACAGCTAACAGCAGCAGAGACAGAAACAGATTTAAAGCAGGGATGTAATGCCGTGTTTGCATCATGAATTTCGTGGCCAATTCTGGTTGGTTTACTGAAAGTGAACGCCTCTAAACAGCTGAATTAGGAAGAGAGAGTGGTGATTGAAGTTATTAGAAGTCTTCCTGAAAGAATTTACGCTTAGCTTCATTACTGGCACTAGGTTATGAGACTGGGACGGAACCTGCTTCAGAACTGGACAACTTCAGCATTTGATTCACAACCTGAGTGATCAGGTTCCCCACCATCAATATCACGCCACTCCGCTAAACTTACCATTTCCAAGCGCATATCATTCATCTCTGTCTCCTGGTGGTGCAACCGTTGGCCCTGGGCACAGAGAGTGGCCTTGACAGCATCCTAGTCAGCTGAGTCCATGATTGACTAGATCGTACTATATCAGAGCACAACCAGGTATGGACTTTAATGCATGGCTTAAGACGTAGGGAAAGTTCAAAACAGGGTTTATTTCAAAACCAGGTAACAGTGTCAAAATCACAATCCAAGAACGATGTCAAAAAAACAGGCAGAAATTAGAAAAGGCAGATGTACAAAATCGCTTGGCTTCCACTAAGGAGGAGAAAACACTGCCTTGTAAAATCACTATACATTATTTATCCTAACTTATCGAACTTATAAGCTAATTACAGATAATTTTGTCTTGTCTATACTGCTAAATACCGTACAGTACACAAATAAAAATCATTCAGGAATCATCAGTTTCCTTCCTAACTCACGTATAACCAGTGAAGGCTGGTATAAACAGTGCTAAACCTCCCTACCTTTTACAATAAAGATGTAAACATGTTTTTAGAACAGGTTGTTTTAAATTTAGGTGGAACCTAGAGCAGCAACAGCATCAAATAACCACAAGGAAAACACAGGATATATCTAAATGGAGTTATTTTTATATTGTCGTAATGGTACAGACAATAGACAACATTATGGTGAAGTCGTCTAAAAAGATGGGACGCTGCTTGGGAGGTCTATTAACTATTATATATAACAAGCACAGGGAGTTGGTTAAACTTAAGATTTCAGCTATTATGTAAAGTGATTGTTCCATTTTAAAAGGCTTTCAATAGGGATATATTATTTTGTATTTTGCATGATCTATTTACCTAGTGACGAACACAAGGCCACATCAGCTCCTCATTACAAAGGTGAAGCGGTTTGGTGGCTCCTCTTCCTTTACCAGAAGGTCCCAGTGGACAGTGGACCAGCTCCGACAGGTCAACGGCATCAACCCCAACAAGGTCAGAAGCATTTGGACATTTAGTTCTCACCAGTAGTGGTCTATAATCACATCTCTACCTAGAAAAGTGCACTCAGTAGAGTGCAGATCTACACCAGCTCTGTCAGTCTCAGTCTCGCTCAACCTAGAGATTGGCATGGTTTTATGTCGGTTAGCCTAATAGCTGGTTTGATTTGCATTGAGAGATGATTTTATGGAAAGTACCCCATGCCAATCTCTAGGTATGGTGAAGGGCATGTGATGATGTGGGGCTATTTTAATTCCCAAGGCCAAGGGAACTTTATCAGGATGCATAGTATCCTGGATCCATGAAATAACTGGCCTTTAAAAATAAAAATCTGCCTGCCTCTATGGGAATTTAACATAGGGGTGTACTCACTTTTGTTGCCAGCGGTTTAGACATTAATGGCTGTGTGTTGAGTTATTTTGAGGGGACAGCACATTTACACTGTTATACAATCTGTACACTTAATACTTTACATTGTAGCAAAGTGTAATTTCTTCAGTGTCGTCCCATTGAAAGATATAATGAAATATATACTAAGATGTGCGGGGTGTACTCACTTTTGTGAGATACTGTACATCCGAACGCATGATCTCCTTTTATGCCTACGCCTGATAGTAATAAGAAGTTATATATGTGTCCATTTGTTTGCCGACTTTGTTTTACTGCCTGTATCCTGCTCTTCTAGGACAGCCCAGAGTTCAACCTGGTGTTTGACAATGCTGTGGACCTATGGTTGGCCAGCTCATCAGCAGAGAAGTGTATCTTTGTTCAAATCCTGTACCACGCCTGCCAGATCTACTGGGAGGGAAAAGCAGGGAGTCTTGGCAAAGTGAGCCACCAGCGGAGAGCGAGTCAGTTTGCTCACCATGAGGTCGGAGCTGGTCCCAGTGACTGCTCACCAGGCTCTACTTCCAGAGCCCTGCAGGCCCGACAGAAGAGCTACATTCCTGCCAGACAGACAGAGTTCATCAACTGCCAATCCAAACTCACAGGAGGTAAGGTCACATCATCATTGAGGTTTATAATATTTTATAATTTAGTTTATACGTGAATGACGCCAGTTGTAATGTGTTTTCTTGTTCTTTTAGACGCCTGCACCATGAATCTGATCATCTACCGCTGCAAAGCCTTCTTGAATCGCATGCAGAATATTATGGTTGCAAAGCAAAGGCGATCACAAGTTCAAGGTAAGGCAGTGATTAAATGGGTGCTTAAAGGTGCATTGAATGATTCTGCGCAAAGATTGTTGATATTTGAACTCAACTGAAACTCAAAGAGAACTAGGTGACCATAATGAGATTTACTGAATGTGTATTGGAGTGTATTGGAGTAACATCACTTACTATACCTTTTTTATATTAATGAACGTCCGTTACATTCAAACCATTGCAAAATGGAAAGCTAATTAAGACTATCAGCTCCACACAACTCTCTCTGTATTTCTCAGTATGGCGAGAAATTATCTACGAGTGAAGATAATTACCTCTTCTGAAGAGTCCATCATGTTTTTTTTAATCTTCCGTGTCCTCCTTGGCTACTAGCAACTGCATGGGGGGGTGCGCGATCACGGAAGGCTTGCGTCATGTGTACGCGCTGACAGTTTTGTTGTCATTACTTAGAATTCCTCATGGGGGAGACAGAAACTACGCACTGTGGCTTTAAGTCATGCATTTATGTGTCATATAAGTTATTATATATGGTCAGTACTGCTAAGCCTAGAAAAAGTTGTGTAATTAATAAAAAAATATAATCTTCTGTGGCTAATCTTCTGTGGCTGTAAAGAAGCCGTTTGAAATCTGAGAAAATAACTCTAACACTATGTCATAGTGATAGAATCTGTATTAATTTAATAATAATGTATTAATATAATTTATACTTTCATTGATCCCTCAAGGGAAATTACAATTTTTGTATTTTTGTATTATCTCCAATGGTGCCTGGAGACTACTTATTATATCAGAAAACCTGTGTGATAAACTGGAGCTGTGGAGTATGTATGTGTATGAGACAGGAAGGGATAAAAAAAGATGCTGTTGGTTTGTTTTTGGAGCTTGTTCTATACCAGGGACTAAAAGTCAAAATATCTCAGCTCTGCTGTTTGGATTTTGACCATTCTGTCTCTGTCTCTCATAAATCCCCCAACTTGCATATAGTGATGTACTAAATTGCTTGAGTAATCCTTTAAGTTGATGATGTAAAGTTTAAAGTTGTAATGATTAAGCCCCTTTCACACCTGACCTGTTTGGTCCGGACTTTCAGACCTGATCTGAACCAAATCCCAGGTGTGAAACCTTCCCCGGACTGGATTAAACAGACAAAACGTGTTCCGAATGAAAGAGTTGGTGTCGGCCCAGATCAAATTGAACCATGGTTTAGTTTGTTTGTAGTGTGAAAATATTTTTTTGGGAGGCTTTTTTTGGAAAGCTATCCTCAAAACCGGGAAAAGGAAGGGGGAGAGGACTAGACCAAATGTTTAATTGATGTTTGGTCTGACAACTTTATAAAGAGTGGGTTCGAAAAAAACCTCAAAAATTCATATGCTTTTCAATTATTTTCCTAAAGGACGGGAGAGCAATGCCAGCTAAAGATTAAGAAACTAAGTCAAACTAAGTCTCTGTGTGAAATTGGCTAATTGCAAGTAAAAGGCGACGCAGCTGAAGTAGGTGATGACAGTAGGATGTAGGTATGTCATGTCTATACATGACATACCTACATCCTGTACATGTAACACATAATTGCAATGTAAAAACAGAACTAACCAGATCAAATGTATACAATCTCACAAAAAAAGACTATGGCTAACACAATAGGTCTTTACCAGAATGTATCCTCTTAACTATTTAGTTGTGCAAAGGATAAACATTGCTGATCTAAATATTTTAACTCTCATCAATATTATTAGAGAAATGTGATTCATGACCATTTTTATTCATTCCGTTCAGTTGTCTTTTAAAAAACAATAGTTTGCTGCATAAGGGCTGCACCTACAGTAGGTGGGCCAGTATTAGATTATACAATATGTTTACTGTTGGTTACTGTGTCAGCTTAGTCAAATTAGTCGTTTTCAGTACTTGCTGTCTTTTATGATCTGTGCGACAACTTAATTGTTTCATCTGGCAGAACCAGCAGGAATGTCTTCAGATGTTATTGGGGTTTTGTAAGTTAACGTGAAGCTGGAAACATTCATGGTTCTGTGCCAAAATACATTATAACGTTCAAGCTCAAGCTAATGTGAGGCTTCAGCTGAGTTTCGACTCACTGCTTCCACGGACGGCAAACCGTTTTTGCCGGATGATCACTTATTGGCACGACACTGGTCCACACTGCTGACGTGACTACATTTTTAATTATTTGCACAGCTGTATATTTTATTAAGCAGGAGAGGAAACCGTGTAATTACTACAGTTATAGTCTCACTTTGCCAGACCCTTGGCTAGTCGACACAGCATTCCAGGATGGGAGAAAAATGTGCTTTCGTTTATCGGCATTTCTACAGTACAAGGCCACAGTGCTGCAGCAAAATAGCCTCAGGAAGGAACTTGTGGAACTTTGAAGAAGCAGGCCTAGGCACAGCCACGCATGGTCAGAGATTACAATATTTCCTATCACACATCCTATAGGAGAGGGAGCCAGTGATTTGGACATTAAAAAAAGTCTATCCTAGAATATGTGTTGTGCACAGACGGAAAGAAAAATGTATAGTCTCTCCCAGCTGGGTTCAAAATTCTCCAAATATCAACCAAGCCTAATAAGCATAATTTAATTAAAAATGTAATTGCCTTTTAGGGATAAAGTTGTTTGAATTGAATTGAACATAATACTGTTATTATGTTCTTTTCAAAGCAACCGTGTAGTATTCCAGACCCAGATATAATGATATCATGGCAAAACTTGCAAGTTGTGTCTAAATAATAAGTATATGGGTGTCTGGATTAATTCAAATCTCTCCATCAAATCTCATGTATAAAGTATATACTTTATACATCTGCATATGCAAAAGAGTTAGATTTAATTTACTTTAGATTTGTAAGACAGTCACTCAGCTTTGAAACTGATATGAATGCCATGATTATTTTGCATTTTACATATTGTTTGACTATCTGGGCACAGGCTAACAAATGCACAAGGTAGCCACTTGAAACTCTATGTAAACGTACTCTCAAAGTTTTAGATCAGAAACCCAACAGTTTTCACAGCTGTCAAATTTTAAATAGACAGACTTTTGAGTTAGGGAAACCTGATTAAATATAGTAACCTTTGTCTAGTTTATAAGATATTACACAACACGGCTCCGACCACCACTAAAGACATTTGTTGTTCAGAGTAGGGGTGCACCGATCCGATATTAAGATCGGATATCGGCCCCGATATTGACAAAATATTATATATATATATATTTTTCCCCCTCCATTGCAGCACTGGGACCCCTGTTAACTGCGTACCCTTCTCACTCATGGTAGTAACTTTATAACACAACAATTAATAACCCACAACTAACTTTCTTTAAAAGGATATAGCACATAACAATTTGTGACTTAAACAGTTTCTAATACTAAAAATTTACAAATGTAGCTACACCGAACGGCATGTTGGGTAACATTATAGCTGCTAGCTAGCCAGGTAGCGTAACAGTCTGTTAAGCTGGGAGAGGCTCCGCTCACTACTGCACATTCAAGAACAGAGACGAAAGTTAGAGGATGAAGAAAGACCGGTGATACACCAGAACAACGTATGCTCAAGAGAGGAGCCGTCTGTTGTTGCAAGGTTTTTTGTTTCTAAAAAATCGGACATAATTTAGTCACTGTTGTTGCCCGTCATGTGTTCAAATGTTCCTTCAAAGTTTGGAGCCAAACTTTGAAGGAACATTTAACCAGACTGTGAGAAATGATGAATGCTGGCTTATCAGTTTAGTTTTATGTTTTGTGGACATTTAACCGGGCTGAAAAGAGCATGACAAATGCTGAGGACACTGTATGTAAGTTTCGGAGCCAAGCTTTAAAGGAACACTTAACCAGACTGAAAGTACATGACAAATACTGGCTGTTCAGTTTACAGTCTGTTTGTTAACATTTAGTCGGACTGAAAGAACATGAAATGATGTTTGTTACTTCAACTAGACTGGTGTGTTTGTCACATAGCTTATTTCAGAAATTGATTTTCACATAGCCTATTTCAGAACTTAATAGCTTGTTGAGTTCTAAGGTTTTTGTAACATTGTTCATGTTTAACATAAGAGTTCACTAGACCTGTTTCAATTAACCTGTGACTTAAGACAGGAGGTGCAGTTTTGAGCTGGAGTTTTGTGCGAGCTGCGTTTGATGTGGTGTCGTATCTTACAGATAGGGGAGGGGGTCTGCGGTCTCAGAGGGTTAGGGGATTTATTTTATTTTTTATGTTTTTACCACACCTTGCTCAGAGTTAACAGTTCACCCTTTGCTACAGATTTGTCAGCGAATTCCGGTAGGGTACTGAAGACATGTATGTGTGTAAATTTTGAAGATGGCTGAGCTTTCAATCCTTTCAGTTAACATCAGGGGGCTAAATGGGCCGATCAAACTCCTGGACTATTTAAGAAGGAAAAACATAGACGTGGCACTTATACAAGAGTCACATTTACGTAAAAGAGATGTAAATCATCTACAAAATAAATACTTCACGGTTGCTGCCTGATTTAGTGACGACACCAAAACCAAGGGCTCCATTGTGTTACTGTCGCAGATAAGGAGTAGGAAAATAGCCTTTGTTTCAGTATATGCACCGTCTACATATGATGAAAGTTTTTTTCCCGCGCCTAACCAATGAATCACCTAACCACTCTCAGTGAATATTCACTAATTATAGGGGGAGACATGAATGCGATACTAGATCTAAATCAGGATAGATCAGGGTCAACCACATGAATGCCCAAAAACACATATAGGACATGTTTAAATCAGTTGTGGAATCCCACCATCTTACAGATAAATGGAGGATGCACAATCCTACTAGCAAGGATTACACCTTCTTTTCCACACGTCACCTCACCCACTCCCACATTGATTATATTTTGTGCTCTAGTGAGCTAACGACAATGGTCCACATGCATACTGTCTGATCACAATGTGCTGATAACCACATTCCGTTGTGATATGTTAGGAGAAAGATCTAGGAGATGGCAATTTAATAATTCCCTTCTCCAGAACACAGCTTTTGATGCAGAATTTAAAACCAAACTGGCTGAATTGATATCAATTAATACTGACTCAGTTTCTGACCCTGCATATACATGGCAGGCAACTAAAGGATTTATTAGAGATTTCACATCCTCCTTCACGGTCAACTTGACGAGGAAAAGAGAGTTAAGGATTGTGGAGTTGGAAGAACGCTGTAAATCGTTAGAGCAGTCTCTTAAGACTTGTTTTTCTAAATCTATACATACTCTTCACAAGTCAAACAGAGCTGAATGATCTGCTAAGAAGGAGAGCTGCGTTCATAATGCACAGAGTGGCAATAATACTATTTTAATGGCTGTAAACCAAGCAAATTGCCTGCTCTGAAATTACAACAAAGCAAATCCAGAGCTACTATCAACAGCATCCGCACAGACCGAGGTATCTCAAGAAATCCTAAGGATATCAGCACCACTTTTCAATTCTTCTACTCAAAGTTGTATGAGTACATTGTACATTTTCCACTGTTCCAAGAACCCAAATCACCAGTATATTCACTTCAACATATGTCATAGGACATATTGGACTCCTCAGAAGAGATACGTCTCTAAAGTCATTCCCACTCCCTATTGCATGTTCTGTCAACCTGAACAAATTGGAACGTTCCTGTACATGGTCTGGGAGTGTGAACAGGCGCATGAGTTCTGTAATAAAACAACTCAATAATATCTGATGTGATAGGATGTCGTATTCCTACTGACCCAATTGTTTTGTTACTTAATGACGACTCTAAATTAATCTCCCTGCTTGGGAGACAGAAGGAAATTTGCTTTTTGTAAAACAGTGGTTGGTGTATTTTCTGGACATAGTTATGCTCAAGCTCTCTACAGCAAGGATTAACAAAGCCAAATCATCGACTATGGAAAAACACAGCAGCACAAATATCATACCTAAAGACCTCAGCGCCATAAGAAATAGAGGAGAGTGACTAGGCAAGGTGTGATTTCCGTTTGTTTATTTGTTTTTGCTTTTTTTCTCGAGACCGCAGAGGGTAGAGGGTGGGAGAGGGTTTTTGTTCTTCTTCAATTTGTGTTCATCTGTTCTGTATTTTCAATGATACAAAAATAAATTGATCTTAAAAAAAGAAAAGAAAAATGTATCTGGTTGATGGTGTAGTCCTTGCTAGCGAAACAAATAAATTAATAACCAATACAATAACTGTACCAGTCTTTCTGCTGGTAACGTTCTGTTGTGGGGGCTGCCACGGCAAAAAACATCAAAGAACAGTAGTTACTGGATGAGTTAGAGGAAATGAGATGGCACCTGGACGCAGGCGAGAGATCTTACCCATGACTAGATTATTATAGTTCATAAAAATGCAGTGCAGTGACGATACAGACATTTTATACATGAGACCTATGAAACACTGATGACCTGCTTATGCGCATTCAACCCGCTATGGGCCTGTTCATATGAGTCAGCCGGCACTCTGGGAGTTTAGAATCCAGTTTGCAGTGTACACTGCAAATACACTTAACTGATAAACTAGAAAATGTTACAGTAACAATCGTCTTCATGATCAAAGAAACTTTTAGTATCATAATAATATCATCCATGGCACACTTCCTCTCTCGTCTATGAGCTCGCTCTCTCTTTATCAGTCTGTTACTGTTGTTGAAAACAGTTGAAGGAGCATTCTCAGAGATAGGCCTGTTTTTATTTAGTAGTCTAGTTATTTAATATTATTTTTCATTTACATGTGTTGCAGCTATATATTTTCAAACAGGGAAGAAAACCCCTCTCCTTATTTTGATCACAGTCTGTTTTAATGGAAGTGCTTGTGACATCTCACTTTGGCTTTGACTTACAACTGAACATTACATACACTGAGCCCACTTTGCACCGAAAAATACCAAGATATGATTTTTGGTCCATATCACCTAGGCCTTAGCTGCCCCAACAACACTTCAGTCTCATCTTGAAAAGACCTGTGTTTTTGCCGGACTGTCTGACGACCGCCACATTTTGTGTGAATGCAGCTTTACTCAGCTCTGATGTGTTCTGTCAGATGCATGAAGAGAAAAAATGCTGCTGTAATGCATCTCCCATCCATTAAAAACTCTGCAAAGAAGATGTTTAGTGGTGTAAACAACAAACACTTTATTTCAGTAAACTGCTTCCTTTTCTCAGGGACATTTAGAATGTTTCCAGTGTATTCTAAGTTTCAAAATATTTAACTTTCTGGCAGGTTTCTTCATTTCCATCACCGTATATCGCCATGACTCCTCAGGTCCTATCATCCAGGGCTTGTGTCTCTCTGGGTCATTTTCCCTTCTGTCTTTTTGTCTATTGTCCTCACTGTGCTGCACCTCTTAGTTGCAGCAGAATGGACTCTCTGTGATGTGGCAGTCAGATAAGAGCGGACTTTGTTTATTTCGGGGAGGTTGATACAATAGCCGGTCTTTAGAAAGCCTGTGGCTCTGAGACTGACAGGGAGCACGGTGCACCATTGAACCCGCTGACAGGGGCAGTGTAATGGGTGAGAGACGTGCCAAGCTGCAGCAAGGCACCAAAAACAGCCTCTGAGATTTACGGGAGTAAAGGAGGCCAGGGCAATACACTACCAAGATGGTTTTCTTTCAGGGTTTGGCTCTTTGCACCCGGGGGCTGGGTCGGCTAATTTGACAACTGTATACAGCTAACCAAGCTACAGTTAGTGGTTACTTTAGCAACAAGTAATGTTATCCTAAAGCTATCTTTTTAAAACTCATTAAATCACCTCTGTACTGCATTCACTGTCGTCAAACTGGCCATATAACTTTTATGACATCTTAATGACAAAATGGTTCCATTTTTTTACAAAACAGTGGTTGGTGTATTTTCTGGACATAGTTATGCTCGAGCTCTCTACAGCAAGGATTAACAAAGCCAAATCATCGACTATCGACCTATGGAAAAATACAGCAGCACAAATATCAGACCTAATGACCTCAGTGCCACAAGAAATAGAGTAGAGTGAAATCACACCTTGCCTAGGCAAATATTTAAAATATAGTAGAATTTATTAACTAACTTAAAGTATCAATGGCCAATCAATAATCCTTTGATCAATTAAAACCAATATACCTTTTTTAAACTACAAAAAACAAAGCAAAAACAAACCAGCATGTGATGTGTGTGTGTGTGTGTGTGTGTGTGTGTGTGTGTGTGTGTGTGTGTGTGTGTGTGAGAGAGAGAGAGAGAGAGTGCAAGGAAGGGGGGGTGATGCAACCCGGGGGTTGCTCGGTCACGCCCAGATTAGCCGTTAGCTCATTGAAGCTAGGCTATGTGTTAGCTGCACAAAAGCTATTTAGCCTCAAGAGGGCGGTAGTGGGCTGCGTTGCAACGCCACGTGACTAAGCTAGTCAGTTAGCTTTCAAACTAACGTGTTGCTGACAAAGAGGGACACACTAGCTACTTCGCTATGTGCTAGCTGTGTAGCTATTCGACATACGTGCCTCGCTGTTGGCCAGCTGTTCACTTGGCCAGTATGTCCGTACATGTGTGTGAGTGTGTGTGTGTGTGAGTGTGTGAAAGAGGAAAGAAAGCCCCTTAGAGAAAGAAAGACACTTTGAAAAACCTGATTATCTCACTCAGTACAATAACAGGCTTTCCAACAGTATAAGATTTATTGCCAAAAAGCAATATCTTCCTAAGTTTTCTCTTAAATATATACTTAAGAAAGTCCCTAAGAAAGTCTACGTCGGATTCATGACATGTTCTTAAACAGCAGAATTGTTTGCATCTGTGTTCTTAGGATCGATGAATCCCATGTCTTCGTAATTGAAAGCGTGTGCCAGTTGTTCCCAATTAGCATAAGAAAACGCCCCACAAATTCCCATATAAGGACCTGACATTTCCTGTGCACCCCCTGGGAAGCGGAAGACTGCGTTCAAGAGATGATTGTCGCAGATGACTTGTACATTGCAGTGGTGGAGGAAGTACTGAATCTCAGTACTTAAGTAAAAGTACAAATAACCAGAGACATATTTACTTTAGTAAAAGTAGAAGATGTCCACTACCACAAATAAGGCCAGCTGGCTTTTAAAAGAAGTTCCTATCCTAACCAGCATAAAACGGAAATATGTTGTTAGAATCGGAATGCGGTTGGTTTTATTCATGGATGTATTTTAAGACGGTTTTATTTTCTTTAACCATGCAAGCAAATAAAGTGTGTGAAGCAGTGAAAATGGGGAGGAGATGTGAAGAGGTCCAGCCAAATAAATAAGATATGAACGCGTCTTACGCAACCTGGCGGAGGAGTAAACGACGCTGTGGAGAGGCAATTATGATTTAAAAACGGGAATAATAAAAACATTTTCATTTTTACTTTTACCGGAGGATGTATTACCAAGGGTCAGCGGCACTGCGCCCGGGCTCTGGAGCACCGGAGCCAGCTTGGAAGCCGATGAAGGATCGGCGGTGCCCACATCTATCTATGGCAACCAAACTTCACTGGTGAGACAAACGTGTGACGGTCAGGAAGACGTTTTGGCAGGGGGAAAAACTGATCAGAAAATGTAACGGAACGTAGAAATGTAGTGGAGTAGAAAGTATAGATAATTGCTGCAAAATGTAAGAAAGTAAAAACCACTCCATTTCGGCCCTATAAATAGTGCGATCAATCACCAAGTAACACTAGGTCAGTTTATCAGTTCAGTCAGTTTAATTGCTGATGTAAATTGCAGTGTTAGTGTTTTCTTTGCATACTATGATTTTCTTTTTCAACAAATGATCAGAAATACATTGCAGTGCAATACTATCATTTTAAACAACTGTAGAATTAAATAAAATGCTGTAACCAGTAATTATTTGGAGCAAATTGTCATCACTCAAATGTGCGTAAGAGTGCTCTTGAGTGTTCATAGATTTTGTTCTTAGCTAAGAACAAATCCAAGATAAGAAAACATTAGTGAATGTCAGAATCTTCGTAAAAAGTGCGTAAGTGGGGTTTAAGAACACATTTCTTCTTCTTCGGTTGGTGAATGAGGCCCATTGTTACCACAGAGAAATAATCTACCAAACACAAATTTCCTTACTTTTTGTGCAAAGTTTATATGGTGTTAATAGTTTGGGTGTGTGCATCTTGGCAAACTCTCTTTCATTCATCCAAGTCTATGAACCAAGCTGATTTTCTTTTTTCTGAAGATTCTTTAGATTAATTTACAATAATCTTGTATAATAAGGAGCTCTGGCCGCGTCTTTGAAGATTATTCAGGATAGCCTTTTCGAGGCTAGACAGAGAAATGTTATAAGGGAGTTGTTAAAGTGCTGTTAAAATATAACTCCTGATTTGTAGGTATTTGAAGAACTGTTTGATGAGATATAAATTCTTTGTAAATCATCAACGCTATAAAGTAGATCATTCTCATTATACATATTCATAACTTTGCTTATCCCTCTTCCCAGCTAGAATTGTTTTGTTCCAGAACGTTGTGAGAATGTTATCATGCACTGTTCTCGTAATGTTTTTAGCGGAAAGTTTTTCTTTTGGTTACCAGAATGTTTTTTTAAAGGTACGAAAATAGTCTATAAAAACATTCAAAAAATGTTTGGTGATATCCTTCTTAAAATGGTTATGCCCTAACATTTTTTAAAGCTCTGTCCCAATTCAGGGCCACAGCCTTCGAAGTCTACCTCAGGCGCAGCCTTCGAAAACCCACGAAGGCCAAACCGAGCAGTCTCCGAAATAAGACGGTCTAGTCTAGGGAGCATTTCCTGGTTACGTCAACGGATAGTTATGCCTTACAAGTCACGAATTGCCGCTCCTGCTGTCTAGCAACCTTGACACCTGCAGCTGTGTTTTGATTGATTGATTTAATCATTTTGTTTGTCATTTTTGTAAAGGTATTAATACCCATATTCATAACTTTATTAATATTGATAAAACATATTTATTATATTTTATATAATTTGTCAATAACTGAATCTGTACCATACCAATTCCCAACAAATGGTGCCCCGTGTGAGCGTTGAATACCAGCTTTATTGCAGTATTTATGCATAATAATCCATACTTTTTTATTTTAAATTTCTTTTAAATTTGTTTTTATTTTTTGAAAATTATTTTTTCTGCAACCTGCCAAAAACACTTCATATTGAAATCCCTGACTAACACCGTGACTTTTGACAGTAACAACTATTACTCACCTGAGGTGTGCAACCTCTGTGACATCCTGACAGGATTAGGTTGTTGTTAATTAGGGTAATTAGCAGTCAACACTTAAATCTAAGGAACCACAGGTTAAAAGCCTTTCACCTGCTCCTTGCATTAACTTTTTCACAGTTAGTTGTCCTTTGTCACCACAAAGGAATTTAGCCCTGGTAGTAATCTGTTTACTAAAGAGGTAAAATGTGTTGCTTTGATTACCAGAAGCTGGAAGCGAAAGCTTCCAATGAGCCAACCGACACACTCCTGCAGAATGTGGTCGCTTGTCTCATCCTAGACTCCGTAGAGGATAGAAATAACCTTGATGGTTATGAAGCTAGTACCTGCGATGAGATGCTCCAGGAACTATTAGCTTACATTGCACATCCGTCTTGGATGCTAAAAGCTTCCATTCAACGCGTGCTTGGTCAATTAGTGCTCATCTATCAGAGCAGAGCCCATCGGCAACACGCTGTCCTCCAAGCACAGCTTGCACAGCTGCAGCACAACTATGAAGCTGAGCAGCGCAAAATGTCATGGCTTAGACAGAGAGTCCAAGCCAGGCGCGATGAGATCTCTTGGCTAGAGGAGAGCCGTGAGGATCTGTCGGCACAGCTCCGGCGTGCTGAGCAAATATGTGAATTATGAACGGATATCCAAAAGACTAATGAAACTGTGAAGGAGATTAACAGTGAACTTGAGAATATAGCCAAATCTACTAAAAGGACTCAAGACCGAATGGACTCAGTTCAGGCGGCTGCACAGGAGGACAGGTGAGCGGTTATCGAGCTAAAGACACAGCTAGACCAGCTCACCACAAAGCTGACAGACCTGGAGGACAGGGGACGAAGAAATAATATAAGGCTGGTTGGCTTACCAGAAGCAGTGGTGGGTTTGGATGCAATCGGCTACCTCAAAGATAATCTCCCCAAGTGGTGGGGAGATTCACTGGTGGACCGAGACATTGACATTGAACGGGTGCATCGGGTGTATGATGGAGGAGAGGCTAACTCCAACAAGCCACACACCCTCATCTTCAGATTACTGCCTTGGCAAGACAGGTCGGCTATCCTTAACGGGGCACGGCAAGTTTATCCAGTGAAGTACGCAACCAACGGAGCCACTCGTTCTCCGACCGCTTCGGCTCCAACAGCTAGCACTATCCTGTTCTTCCCCAACTACAGCCCAGCGACAACAGCAAAGAGAAAGAGCTGCAGCGCTGCCATAAAGAAGGCTAAAGACATGCACCTGGAACCATTCCTCATCTATCCTGCGCGGATTAAACTGCAGTATAAAGGCAAAAATAAGATTTTCGACTCCCCTCAGGCTGCCGAAGATTTCATCAACTCTCTTCCACGGAAGTCCACCGCTACACCGCGACGGTGGAGCTATTGCCGGAGCCTCAAACCCGACCATAGAGAAGAACCACGGGGATCCTCCACACGCCAGAGAAGGCAATTTAGTGGACATGAAGGAATGATCTTGCATCACTCAACTTATACAAGTTATGTAGCAATGGACAGTCTCAGGATCCTTACTCAAGGTATTTTGGAAGGTTTAGAATCTAAGATTAGCTAGGCTACGTCTTCTGATAATCTGATAATTAGGTGTGATTTAACACTAGCATGCAAAATTAGCCTAGATGTACCAGCCCGAGAGGTGACGGATGTATTCACTTTATGTGTTATCACTGTGTGGGCTTATCTAGATAGATAGATAGATAGATAGGATAGATAGATAGATAGATAGATAGATAGATAGATAGATAGATAGATAGATAGATAGATAGATAGATAGATAGATAGATAGATAGATAGATAGATAGATAGATAGATAGGATAGATAGATAGATAGATAGATAGATAGATAGATAGATAGATAGATAGATAGATACTTACTTACTTTAGGGGAAATTCAAGGTCCCAGTAGCTTAAGACATCACACACAACATACACATACATCACAAACAGGATGATAAAAAAAAGCAAATCCAAATAAATTTAAAAATAAAATAAAAATCCAATAAAAAATCCACATGAATGTACTAAGGGATGCATAAGCATGGGTGATAGGGCAGGAAATGACCCTGTGATTCAGTATGAGATTGTGTGTCATGGTGGTAAAGTCTAGAGACCAGCATTAAATATGGACAATATCAGAGAATAATGTATACACAGTAATATAAAAAACTATAGCAGTGCAAGGATAAACTTAAAAAATAGAATTAAATATGGGCATTATAAACATTAAGCATTAAATATGGGCATTATAAGGGAATAAAGTAGACCGTAGGATAGACACAAATCAGAAGTCAATATTAGAGGTTTGAAGTAACAGTGTTACAGCCATTGTTCAAGTATTAAGTTAGACTTCAGTCCAGGCTGGCGGGAGGAGGGAGGGAGGGATGTGCATATATGGGCTAATATAGCCAGTAAACAGTGTAAGCAGTAAACAGTGGGCCAGTGGACAGTCAGTACATAACTGTTGTTATAGGAGGTAGTGGAAGTGGTGGAGAGGGAGGAGAGGCAGACAGACTATGCAGAGAAGTCTCTCTCTCCTCTTCTCTTTAGTGAAGCATTGTAGAGTTGTATGGCCCTGAGGACAAATGACTTTATCAGTCTGTCAGTAGTGCATGGCAGTGTGCGTAGTCTTGAGCTGATCATGCTCTTCTGCTTTGTGAAAGTGCAGTGGAGTGGATGACAGTCATTGTCCAAAATATTGAGCAGTTTGTTCAGGGTCCTTTTATCTGATATTGAAGTGATGCACTCTGGTTAAGCACCCACGACAGAGCCAGCTTTCCTTACCAGCCTGTCCAGTTGCCCAGCATCCCTCTTCTTAGTGCTTCCTCCCCAGCATACCACAGCATAGAAGAGGATGCTGGCAACAACAAACTGGTAAAACATCCAGAGGAGCTTGCTGCAGACATTAAAGGACCGCAGCCTCCTCAGGAAGTACAGCCGGCTCTGCCCTTTCTTGTAGAGTGCTTCAGTGTTGGCTGACCAGTCCAGTTTATTCCCAGATACTATCTGATGCGTTGGGGTGGATTGGTCATGTTTTTACAGACCAACGGATTTTTGTCCGTGCGGTCTGTGTTTGTTTTTGTATATAGTTTTTCCTACCCCCTCCCTGTTACAGACATATTCCTGCTCTTTGTTAGAATATCAGCATTGGGGCATCTGTACAGTAACTGGCAGGATGATTACACGCTTATGCTCTATCTCAGTGGTTCCCAACCTGGGGTCCGGGGACCCCTCAGGGGGGCGGCAAAGATCAGAGGGGGTGCGCAAGTCTTTATCTGGTTTGAGGTTGAAGTAAAAAAAAAATATTTGCACATGTTAAACAAATTATGATAATACACTAGAATATATAATGTATACAAAAGTCTGTATAAAAACTATATATTTTTGTTCTCGCTTAAAAATGTAGGCAGGCTCCTTAGTAGGCCAAACCTCAGGACCTCTTAACCTGTGACCCTTGCTGTCATCAGGTCAGCTGCTAGCTGTTATCATCCTCATTTTTCCTGCCACCACGGCATCACTATTTTATGAATGAAACATAGCGGAGAAACGTAAAAGTGCTGATTAACTCCTCCGTATCAAAAAAGAAAGTAAGGCTCTATCTCGAGAGTTACCTCAACTTCGGTTTCGGAGGGGGGGGCTCAGCTTTTCTTAGACATAAGTAAGGGGGGCGCCAAGGAAAAAAGGTTGGGAACCACTGCTCTCTTATACTAACATTTATACAACGTTTATATTTTATGACAGATCTTAGCTGTATAATATGTCGACGCAGTCATTGAATATATTATCACTAAATGTGAATGGCCTCCGCTATCAAACGCACTCGTGTTCTTGAGTATCTGTATCGTAAAAATGTGGACATTGCTCTGATCCAAGAAACACACCTGAAACAATGCAATGTGGCACGATTTCAAAATAAACATTACAGATTAATTGCATCATCATGCGCCCTAAATAAGACCAAGGGAGTATGCATCCTTCTTAACCAGGAAATGTCATGCAATGTAAAGGCTACTGGAAGTGATGAGAATGGAAGACTTGCTTTTGTCCTTATTAGCACACTTAATCATAAATTAGCTTTCACATCCATATACTGCCCAAATGAGCCTGACCGAGACTTTTTTTTCTTACATCGGAAACACATTACTAGAACAAAATGACTGCTCTTTAGTGGTGGGAGGTGATTTCAATCTCTCAATTTCCCAACCTTAATTGCAGGTCATACATCCATTACTATCTTACCAATTCTACTATCTGATCACTCACTCAACGTCGATCTGCCCAACATTAAGACAAAGGCCCCCAGGTGGCGCTTAAACACATCTTTACTAACTAACTCTGGATTTCTTAGTTCACTCAAAGTCCAATTAAAAGAGTTTTTGGATATTAACACAAAGGAATGCTCTAATCCACAAGTTTTATGGGAGGCCACAAAGTGTTTTATTCGTGGTTTCTGTATTTCATTCTCCTCAACTCTAGCTCTAACAAAAGCTTCCCAGAGCACAAATCTTGAAAACAAAATAGAATCATTAGAGAACTTACAAAAACATAGCTTCTCAGACAAAAGTACTACTTTGAAGCAGAGAGGCTTGGTCATCTGCTGGCTCTTATGCTTAAAGAATGTGAAACAACAGCTCACATCCCAGCAATAAATAAACTTGATGGCAAAATTACAACTAATTAATGATATTTTTTTACATTTTAGGAAAATCTATACAAATCAGAGACTGCTTACGATGATGCTGCCAGTAAACATTTTCTTGACAAATTAGAGCTTCCCTGCCTCAAACAAACAGACCAAGATGATCTGGAAGCTGCGTTAAATCTGGATGAATTACATAGAGCTGTGAAATGTCTCAATAAAGGAAAGTCGCCTGGCCTCCCACCAGAGCTTTATGTAGAACTTTGGTTTCAGGCATAATTTTATAGCAATGATCAAGGTGCTATACCACTCACCTTTAGCAAGTGTTCTAACAGGTGACATAATCTCTTCTCCTTTTACCCTATAGCATGGAACAAAACAGGGGTGTCCACTCTTTCCACTTTTATTTTGTCTTTCTCTGGAACCTCTAGCACAAGCCATTAGGCAATCTACAGCTTCCCCAATGAAAATTGGTCAGCATAATCATATTAAATCTCTGTATGCGAATGATATAATTTTGTTCTTAGATAACTTTGACACCTCTATTCATCCAGTCATTAAGGAATTTGTTTAGCAGCCCCCTACAAAATCTGCCCTTATGCCTCTAAATGATATACACACAAATGCTCCTATTCCCATCTATATTCAGACCAAAAGCTCTTTTACTTATCTGGGCATTACAATCTAAAAAAACATACATTAAATTAACAGAGACAACTTCAACACTATGCTAAGCAAAAAATCAAACATTCATAGATGGAGGAATCTAAAGACATCTCTTCAAGGTAGAATTAATACAGTTAAAATTAGCATGTTGCCCCATCCCAATTTCCTTTTCTTTATGTTACCACTCTGCCCCCCTCCAAATTACTTTAAAGACATTCACTCCATGATTTTTTTGGGATGGGAGATGGCCTAGGGTTCGTTTGAATACACTGCAATGACCCAAACGGCTGGGTGGTTTGGCAGTACCAAACTTTGAACTTTATTATTGGTCATTTCAGATCAGAGCACTCAGCACATGGGTTGACCCACAGTCTACCACTGCTTGGAGATTGATTGAATCTGCTAAGATATTACCACACAAGCTGCAAGACATCCTATTCTCTAGTGTAACAAACAAAACAATTAAAAATAATTTTGGGTCCATCATTGCAAACTCTATACAGGTATGGAAGAAAGCAGAACGTTGGATGGGCGGCCCTTCTAAATTCTGTCAGAACTTATGGCACAACCGGGGGTTATTATGCGGTAACAAACCGTTTAATCAACCATCTTGGTCATCTCATGGAGTGAATACATTAGGTGATATATATGACACTCATACAGGACTTAAGAACACGCTTTTCTCTTCCTGAGTCCTTTTATTTTGTTTACTTTCAGCTAAGATCAGCCTTAAAAACGTATGGAGTTCCCTGGAGTTCCCCTCTCCCCTCACATCCCCTGTTACAGTGGATTGCACCATTACTGGGCATATCTTCTGTCTCCTTAATATATTGTACGCTGATTCAGCACAGCGCCAAGGCTTTACCAATTGAATCCATATGGAACAGGGAGTTGGGGAGTTTGAATATAAAACTGGATTGGGAGAGAATATGGTGCAATCTATGTATGACTTCTAAGAACCTAGCTCACCAACAAATTCACTTCAAAACCATAGCTAGAGCCTACATCACACCCCATAAGAGATTCCAGATGAAATTACAGCTACTAACAACTGTCATATATGTAACACTGCTTCACCTGGAACATTTTTACACGTTTTGGGATTGTCCAGTTATCTCTAAGTTCTGGCTTCATGTAAACTCAGTTTTAGCGGACATACTTGACATTTCTTATGTTCCTAATCCGGGTTTTTGTCTCCTTAATGATAATTCTGATATCAATCTAAAGCAAATTCAGTTCAAAATGGTATTTGCAGGGTTTACCTCTGCAAAGAAAACAATTTTGAAAAACTGGTTTAAGTCCAGATATGTGTATGAAATCATTCTGGATTCATAGCCTCGTCAACATTGTCAACCTTGAACATACAACTGCGCAACTCAATAAGGTGCGACCAGCGACTGTACAAGCTTTGGACTCTTTCTCATCTAGGATAATCTCTTGGACCAGGGACAGCTAGGCAACCATGGTTGTGAACTCTACCTGCCGGACATGTTTTTGTTGCTTTATGTATTGTTTTACCAATGTGATGTTTTTTTCTTATTCTTTTCTTTTTTCTTTTTATTTTCTCAATTTAACATAGTCACATATGACTTTGGATATGTCTGTAACCCCCCCCCCCATTCCTCCTATTCCTTTCTGTGACACCTGTCACAACCACCTGAGACCAGGCCCACTCACTGACTGCCACCGTGGACACAGTCTCAGGTCAACTCCCTGAAGCCACTTGATCCTGCAGGCAGTCTGCCAGCCTCAGACGGACAGGTCACCATCATTCATTAGCCATGATTCTTCCAGAGCCTGATCCTGGCTCTGACTCTTCCTTGCCGCTGGTGAGCACATAGCCGTCGCAATCTGGCAGCTTTGACTCAACCAACACTCACAGGTTTTTCTTTTGCTCGCTGAACACAAGCGACGCTTGCACCTGTTACTGCAGAAAAGTGTGTTTTCGTCCCCATAAATTCCCGGAATCCCATCTGCCTCCGCCATTTTTCAAATAAAAGCAGTGAAGGCGGGGACCGGGGGAGGGGGAAGAAAGAGGATAGCAGATTAACTAGCAGGGCGCGCACAGTGCACAGACTGGTGTGGAGGTGAATTACAGTGAGACGTGTGAGACGGGAGACCAAAAATAAATAGGGGATCAATAGTAAAACGACACGTCGACTACAAAAATTGCCGTTGACTTGGATTATGGACCAGTTTATTCTTTTTGGTGTTTTTCATTTGAGCCTTTTAATGTAATACTGGGAAAGTTTAATAACAATAGGACAATTGAAGTCCAGATTATGAGGCAATTTCAGCAGAGCCAACAGCTTCATATTCCATGGTAATGTGAATATGGTGCTGAATTTGCCAGTATTTTTGGAAGACAAATGGCTGGGACTTTGTCATGCAATGACACAGCTGATATGCTTTATGTGAAGCAGTGTTGTGGTGTCAGCAGAAAGACTTCTTAGAAAACTGGTGGTGCCTCTGTCTCCATTCCACCGGACAATCTTGGATGAGCCTGACAGACATGCAATGATGACAATGTATCATCAGATGTACCCTTGTGTCACTCACATTGACTGTTTTGCCATGACATGCAAATGGGTAACATATCTGAATGTAACTTACTCAATCGGTGGATCTAGAGCAGAAAGGTCAGCATATGTATAGGAGATGGAGGAGAAGGAGCAGGTTCTCCAGGCTCGCATCGAAGCTTTGCAGGCCGACAACGACTTCACTAACGAGATAATTCAGTATCTCAGAAAATTAGAATATTACTTAAGACCAATACAAAAAAAGGATTTTTGGCCAACTGAAAAGTATGAACATGAAAAGTATGAGCATGTACAGCACTCAATACTTAGTTGGGGCTCCTTTTGCCTGAATTACTGATTACTGCAGCAATGCGGCGTGGCATGGAGTCGATCTGTCTGTGGCACTGCTCAGGTGTTATGAGAGCCCAGGTTGCTCTGGCCTTCAGCTCTTCTGCATTGTTGGGTCTGGCGTATCGCATCTTCCTCTTAATACCCCATAGATTTTCTATAGGGTTAAGGTCAGGCGAGTTTGCTGGCCAATTAAGAACAGGGATACCATGGTCCTTAAACCAGGTACTGGTAGCTTTGGCACTGTGTGCAGGTGCCAAGTCCTGTTGGAAAATGAAATCTGCATCTCCATAAAGTTGGTCAGCAGCAGGAAGCATGAAGTGCTCTAAAACTTCCTGGTAGACGGCTGTGTTGACCTTGGACCTCAGAAAACACAGTGGACCAACACCAGCAGATGACATGGCACCCCAAACCATCACTGACTGTGGAAACTTTACACTGGACTTCAAGCAACGTGGATTCTGTGCCTCTCCTCTCTTCCTCCAGACTCTGGGACCTTGATTTCCAAAGGAAATGCAAAATTTATTTTCATCCGAGAACATAACTTTCCAGTCTTTAGCCCAGGCGAGATGCTTCTGACGCTGTGTCTTGTTCAGGAGTGGCTTGACACAAGGAATGCGACAGCTGAAACCCATGTCTTGCATACATATGTGCGTGGTGGTTCTTGAAGCACTGACTCCAGCTGCAGTCCACTCTTTGTGAATCTCCCCCACATTTTTGAATGGGTTTTGTTTCACAATCCTCTCTAGGGTGCGGTTATCCCTATTGCTTGTACACTTTTTTCTACCACATCCTTTCCTTCCCTTCGCCTCTCTATTAATGTGCTTGGACACAGAGTTCTGTGAACAGCCAGCCTCTTTAGCAATGACCTTTTGTGTCTTGCCCTCCCAAGGTGTCAATGGTCATCTTTTGGACAGCTGTCAAGTCAGCAGTCTTCCCCGTGATTGTGTAGCCTACAGAACTAGACTGAGAGACCATTTAAAGGCCTTTGCAGGTGTTTTGAGTTAATTGGCACCAGGTGTCTTCAATATTGAACCTTTTCACAATATTCTAATTTTCTGAGATACTGAATTTGGGGTTTTCATTAGTTGTCAGTTCTAATCATCAAAAGTAAAAGAAATAAACACTTGAAATATATCAGTCTGTGTGGAATGAATGTATACATTATACAAGTTTCACTTTTTGAATGGAATTACTGAAATAAATCAACTTTTTCATGATATTCTAATTATATGACCAGCACCTGTATGTCTACAAATGTTCAGAGAGTGAGCTTGTATCTAGTGTCACCAGAGTGGCAGAGACAATGATCCAGCGAAGATAGTCGTCTTCTTCGGGATTTTACGGCAGCCGGCATCCAAAAAGTTGCATTGCTGCCATCTATGGAACTAGCACCGTAGTGCACTATATCCTGTTATACAGCCCAGTGACTATCAAAAAATTTGAACAAACAACGTTTTCAGAGATACTTCTTCCAAACCAATTTCTCGCAATTCTCTGAGTAGATCTTGTCTTTGTTGGTCATAATTTCTACAAGAAATCAAAACATGATGCACTGTCTCAGGTTCCTGACATGAACACAAGCCACTCTGGTGTTTTCCTAAAAGAAATAAAGTGCTATTCAGCAACGTGTGACCAATCCTCATTCTAGAAATAATAACCTCTTCCTTACGTCTACCCTCCCCTCTTTTACAAACATTAACTGAGTCGGTTACTTTCCTAGATATTGAGAATAGATGCCTCCCTTTGTTTTCTTGCTCCCAGAGCTGTTGCCATTTTAAAATTGTTCCCTGCCACACAATACTTTTACCCTCCGCCTTAGATAGATTAATGTTGACATCTATGATTTCCTTTTGAGCAGCTTTCTTGGCCAACTTAACCTTTTCATTTGTTGCAATACCTACATGAGCTGGGACCCAAATGAATGATATTTCTACCCCTCTCCTTTTCACATCTCTAATTGCCAGAAGAATATCATACACAAGGTCTTGTCGACTCTTTGATGACCCTTTCCCAATACTATTGCTAGCTGATACAGAGTCACTACATAAACACTTTCTGGTTCTGAATCTGCTCAGTCCATTGTACTGCCATCAGGATTGCATATAATTCCACTGTGAACACACTTAGGAAATTTGAGGTTCTCTTACACGCTTGGGCATTCCACCTCTGAACAACAAAAGCTGCTCCTGTAGCACCCGTTTCTTGATCCTTTGAACCATCAGTAAACATTAATATGTGTTCTTGATATCTTTCTATTATATGACACTGGAATTCACGCACCAAATCTGATTCAGGATTTTCTGACTTAATCCCAAGTATCTAAATCAGTCTTTGGGACCTCCAATTGCCATAAACGAACTGATGGCCAGAGTACTCCAGGACAAAAGTTCTTGTCATGAATAGACATTTCCTGTGCCACTGTCTCCCCTGTCCATCCAAAACTTGAAATTCTTGCCACCTCTCTCTCCCAGCTTCTCTGAATTGTTATTTTAGCTGGGTGATCACACCTTTGACCCATCAAGTTGACCCAATAGTTAGCCTGAAGTTGCTTTCTCCGCAACCAGAGTGGCATTTCTCCTGTTTCTACCTGCAAGGAACACACTGGAGAAGATTGCACAGCTCCTGTACATATTCTCAGTGCCTTAGCTTGGACTATATCTAATCCAGCTAAAACTGACTTGGCTGCAGATCCATAAACCAAACACCCTCATATTCAATTCTTGCTCTAATTAAATATACATAAATTTGCTTCAAAGAAGCTACATCTACTCCCCATTCCGTTCCAGCAAGACATCTCATTAAATTCAGTACCCTTTTACATTTGTCTACTATTTTTGAAACATGATCCCTCCATGTAAGTCTTGTATCAAAAAAAACACCCAGAAATTTAAAACTTTTAACCCTTTCCAAATTCCTACCATACAACTCTAGTTTTATACTTTCATCTATTTTCTTCCTCGTAAAAAACATAGCCTTAGTCTTCTCAATAGAGAATCTAAACCCCCATTTCCTTCCCCAATCCTCCACTAGGGTTAGAGCTTCCTGCACCTTCTTCAGAGTATACTTCACATTTTTCCCCCTTTTCCATAGGCTACCATCATCTGCAAATAACGACTTTCCAATTCCTGGCTGAACATTAGAAAAAACATCATTAATCATTATGTTGAACAGCAATGGCCTAATAAGAGGTGTCCCATTTTCTACCAAACACCTTCTAGATGTTTCTGTCCCTATTTTCACCTGAATACTTCTATTATTTAAAAAGTCCATTACCCAGTTAAACATATTTCCCCCAATTCCTAGCATATGCATCTTGATTAAAAGACCCTCTACCCATAACATATCATATGCTTTTTCCACATCTAAAAATACTGCCACAACAGTCTCTTTATCTGTGCTTTTCTTATTTCATCCTCAAGACATATGATTGAATCAATAGTACTCCTTCCCTTTCTAGAGGAGATAATTTCTCCAGTATGTTCTTTTCTTTTGCCTTATACTCCTCACTTCTGCCTGTGCTTGCTTATATTCAATCAAATGTTGAAAGTTATGGGTTCTTTTTAATCTTCTAAAAGCTCTGTTCCTTTCCCTAACTACCTCTTCACATTCAACACTCCACCATGGAAACGCCTCTTTAGTGACCCCGCTCCATCCCTCCACTATACAGTGTGTGTATGAGCGTTTGATAGCATAGTGGCAGTCCGCCACGGTAAAATTTCCAGCGCAACGGTATCAGAAATAGGGCAGACGCACAACAGGGTTTCCGCTATGTACACCACGCACCACCGCTCCTTCAGCTGTTTATGAAAAGTCATAAACTTGTAGCGCCGTCTGCTCTACTGAACTCAAGCGAACAGTCATCCGCTCTCTCTCCCCCTAGGGTGAGCAGAGCAACTGGAACAGTGACTGGACGTCATCACTCGCGAAGTTATGGCAACCAAATAAACAGGGCGAGTACTACTTCACTCAATAAGTGATAAACAGCGACGAAAGCTGCGACATGAAATCTGCACTCACGCCCGTGAAATATGACTTATTATAATAGTTTGTTGGAAAATAGCATTGTGGACACTGAAGTTCATGAATTTACTGTTTATCAGACCCCAGATGAGACAAGAAGTTAATGTTAGCCACGCTGCTGTGATGGCCCCTCTGCCTCTGACTCGCCGCTGCAGAAGTCTGTGTGTATTCCTCCGACACGCTGTAGTAACGTCACTGATTTAAAACCGTTTTCCAGGTTAGTGGGGGTGCATACCGCTCAAAACCAACATGAAAAATGTAGCTAGTAATGTTCACTCAGTGTTTTGTTGTTAAACTGTGTGTAAAATGAGCGGTGACGTTAAATCACCCTACGGTACCGTCTATTTTCTGGATGGTTTCAAGGTAACGGTCGGTAGCTTACATTAGCAGATAAGCCCTTACTCCGTCCAACACCCACCCCCCCTCCCCACCACCGCTGAAAAAAAAATTCTAGAGGAAACACTGGAAATGCAAAAAATTTTTGACTACTTAAACGGCGTGCGCCCGTGAGCACCCACGAAGGAAAACATAAATCGGCGCCTATGCTTTGCTCTCTGTCTCATCTGATAGCAATATAGTTAGATAACACAAAAAATCAAATCTAGGTTTTAACCATGTTTCCTGAATACACATTACATCAGGTTTTACACTCCTACTATCTATAAACTGTTTAAAATCTTGACCATTTGCCAACAGACTCCTTGCATTCCATTGGAAAATGATCATAATAAATAAGATCATCCTTTACCTACTTCCTGACTGGAGTGTACAGAAAGACAGTCTCTTATTTCTTCCATGCCCAAATGCTGAACTGCTGCCTTTGCAATTATTTGAATCCTTTCAGTTTTACATTTAACCTCAGCTGTTGCATTAATTACCACTGCAATAAAGATAACCAAGTCCCTCTTTTCTTCTTCTTTTTTCTTAACCCCCTTGGTTAAACGCTTTGCACTCTGAACTCACTCACACTTTTCTTTTAAATTTTTTAACCAGCTCCTTCATCTCAACTGCTAAAGGAATCCCATAAATCACTCCTGTACTTCCTTGTTCACCCACTTTCACCACCTTTATTTATTTATTTATTTGCTTGAAGTTTTGCTCTTTCAATCTGCTCTTCAGAGTTACATCTAATCAATAAATTGCCATCATTTAGAATTCTAGCATATTTAACTTCACCAACCTGATTCTTAATTATTTTCGTAAATTTTAATGGATCCAAACTCTTCACTCCTGGTTCTTATTTCATTTCGATATTTATTATTCCATTTCTCCTCACTCTCTTTAACGCCTCTAACCCGCTTTGCTTTATTTATCCTCCTTATCTGCCAGTTCCCATCTTCTGGATCCAACTCATCCATGTTACAACAACTATCTTCCCGATTGCCTGCCATGATAGAGAAATATGTGCAATTGTATCGTATACCAGACCTATACAGGCCGTCGGCCGATACTCCCGCAAAATACTCTCTCCACTTAGTCTATCCTACTTCTAACAATCCTTCTGAAATAGAGTTGTTATTTGTACAAAAACAAACACAACACCGCAAACTTTCTCACACAAAGACATTACATCAATACACTAGCTTCTGACTCCACTGATTCATTCACCTAACAACCCAGCAAAGATAGTGAGTGGAGCCGGGGTTAAAGTACTGAGCTTGATTGTAGATGGCCGGCAGGTGTGCGTGGCGGGAGAATGGTGATATGGAATGATGATCAGGTGTGCACAGTCAGCTGGCAGTAGCAGGCAGGAGGAGGGGAAAACACAGGAGACACAAAGGCAGGCCAACAGAGAAACACAAAAGAACTAGAGAACTGGAAACAAAAACCCCCAAACCACCACAGTGGAAACACTAACAGTTTTGAGGAACCCATCCTTGACCCTCTAGCAGAACTATGACCAGCCATTATGAAGAAGTTTATAGTTGTTAATGTTGTGTCAAAAGGTACTGCATTTAAAGATGCTATTGCGCAAGTTTGCCGGCTTCATCCCCATCCAGACAGACATATTTTTTGGAAAGCCAATAGAAGTTTGGAGCTTGCAGGGAACAGACATGTCATACCCAGCATAATTTCTGCCTGTTGAGCGCATTGCTGGGAGATGTGTGGTTAACACATCCACTGTGCATTTAAGCAAGACCAAAGAAAGGTCACTGTATTACTACAGTGACCTTTTCTTTGGTCTTGCTTAAGACCATTATGCCATTATGCACAGTGGTTGAGCTCTAGGAGACTGTGATGTTGTTTGCATGAAATGCACATTTTACCTTGACAAAGCCTGATTAAAACTAATTGTTGAAATAAATTATTTAAAATTTAAATTTGTTTTGTTACGTAACATTGGCCATTGCTAATGACATACAGAGTAATTAAATGTATACTTTCATTAAATAAATCAATTCAAACTATAATTTAAGAGTCTATAATTAGGCTATACTGAACCTGATCTATTTATACCAGAGATTTTCTTAAAATGAAGTTAATACCTTTTAGAAAAACGTCACCTGGGGTAAAACTCCCCCTGCTACCCTGATTTGCATTTGTATAGCTCAAAGTATTTTCATTTACATGTTCTCCTCTAGAATTAGGGGAGCCAACTGCCAAGCAAGGCCCACGTCAATTTCTGACAATTCACGGCAGTTTTCGGTGTTGCCTGCAAATTGCCGTGTGCAGTCGTAAACCTGAACTTCCACGACAATCTACAGTGCCGCTTACAGACGAAAAATCCCACTTTTCATGCAGTGTGTATGGTTGAAGGTGCACCCTTTTATGGCGCCACAGCCACAGACGTGCCCATATCACTTTGGCCAAAGAATCCTGCCCTCAGGCCAGACGTGCACCATGACTTGCGCCCACCTGACCCGCCTCCAGCTTTTGCACAGCAAAACCACTGCCTTCCTTCAGAGTCCCCGCAGACTCTTCTCAAGGTGGCTGGAGCAGGCGCCTTCTCTGTACTCCAGGGAAAGGGGGTCATAGGCTTATGGCCCCACCTCCAGGTAAACTGGATCGGCCCAGTTACCAGAACTGGTCAAGGTACCCAGTACCTCCTCATTGTCACCGGCACTCTCACCATGCGGATTGAATGCCTCTCAGCACCCAACTGCACAGTTGTGACAGCCCCGGTCCTGCTCCTGAACCACACGTTCAGCCAGACCGACTCAACATGCGACCCTCACTCCCAGGAAAAGGAGCAGCCTCGGCTTTACCCCAAGAGGATAAAAACGCAAACCAGTTGTGCCATAAGGGATAGCTGCATGCCTCACCTCACTCTGTTGGCATGCACTCCATCCTAAACTTTTCAAAGCAGTAATAAAAAAATCTTTTCAGGATATCATTTACTGTTAGTTCCATTCTGCTCCTCAAAAACCCAGTGCGTGCTTTAGACTGTCAGGTGTCACAGAAAACACAACCAGGTGCGAGCAGCAAGAGATTTAATGCGAAGCATCGGTAGAGAAGGAAGCTCTTCGGTCAACAAGCTCGAGCCTTGAAAGAATGCCAGCTGGCCTGGTTTCCAGGGACCTCGTTGTAGACCCATAAATCTGCTACTAACCGTATTGTAAAATCTTCACAGGTACACCTGACATATAGCAGTGCAATTCCAAATTTCTGTAGCTCATAAGAACGAGAGATAGGACTCATTTTTGACCCACGCATCAGAAGATAAAATGTATACAGACTAGAGTCTGTATTGAGTGTTTGTTTTGACAGTAAAAAAAACATGCACCAGTCCACATGTACATGCACACAGTCACATGTACATACACTGCCGAACTCCAGTTCTTTTCTGGAGTGAGCCTGTTAACCCCTAACTACTTTACTTTTCTTTCCTATCTTCCTTCATTTTTTTGTTTCACTACATTTTGGGTTCATGTCATATTCAAACAGCAGTAATTATTGTACAAGGGATAATTCATTGCTTACCTATTATTTGAAGGATTGTGTTTTGTTTAAACATATTGTGTTCACTGCCTATATTCAACATCTACACAATAAATTTCTCGTCTATTACATTCCTAGATGTGGAGTTTGAGGGAGGGTTGAGAAGTGCCGCGGCAACAGACCCATGGTCGTACTTGAATGAAGCATACCTTAGTCTCCATTGCCAGACCTATCGCCACAGCGCTGTGTCATCTGTTAGGCTACTTGGTTATAACTCAATATAACTGTTTAACCCCTAATAAACATTGTTGGGTACAGATTCAATTATTGGCAAATTATCAAAGATGTTTTATCAATATTAATAAAGTTATGAATATGTGCATTCGTAACTCAAGACAAACAATCAAAACAGAGCACCACCCTGGAAACAGGGACCAATAATTTATCTGTGAAACAGTTTCATAGGTGGTCCCTTTTAAAATACAGATCTGAATTAATTTGATTAATTTATCTAGTAGCTTTTAAAGGAACGAAAGGAAGGGTGAATTTGAGCACTGACTGTTCAACCAGTGATTATTACAAAAAATACACAAATAATCACAAGCAAACTGCCATTTAAAGTAGGTGGAATTTATTTAACTTCAAAATTATCAATGGCCAATCAATAATTCTTAAATCAGGTTAACCCATATACATTTTTACAAACTACAACCAAAACAAATCAAGCATATGGTGAGACGTCTCTGTGTCTCTGGGCCTGTGAGAGTGTGTGTGTTGAAAAGAGGGGGGTGACCATTGACATATATAATGGACCAACAGATCCCGTTGCTCTGGACGGAGACCAGTGAAGGATATTGGAAGCACTTTTTCCGGTGACGGCTGAGCGTTACTGCGCAGCCTCCAACTGAGAGAGACGACGTAAATGTGCCGTGAGCAACCTGTCTTCTGGTAGCTGTGCCAAGAGAAATCTCAATCATTCCGAATCTTACAGAGACGGAGAGCGTAGGTATATGTATGGAGATAACATAGGCACAGGCTAATTATTGTTAACTAAAATGCTAGTTAACATTAGTAATTACACTTAAACAGCTAATGTGAGACGAAACTGCCTGCGCGCTTCTCCTGTACTGTACGGTAATTTCTCTACTGTGCGACAGTAAGTCGCGTGGTTATGACACAACGCACACTAGCAACAATTTGTTTGTGTTGTCGTAGCAACCGGTAGCAAATGCGCGTTCATGAGCTCCTCTCTCGTGTCTCGTACAAGTGGCGAACTCATGAACTTGCCGTTTTTCATTGTCTAAAATATTCACTAACGTTCACTATTGTTTACATGCTTAGCTAAATAAACGATAAATGTATTTAGCTAGACAACCAAGGAGATTTAATAATTATGTTGTGCAACTAGCTAGCTAGCTAGCTAATAACTAGCGCTAGCAGTTAGCCTGCAGTTTCGTGAACAGCTTATCCATGGCTTCATCCCTCATCCACGTTACAAGCTTTACAGCATATAGCCTTCGGATGTATCATAAGAGAGAACCAAGGCGATGTAATCACTATGTCTGTAGTAACGTTATGTAGCTAGGCATATAACTAGCTATGTATAGCTCTTAATACAGCCATGCTAGCTACCCCTGATGTTAGCAACTAGCTAGTTAGCCGATAGCCCGCCAGTTTGGGAAACGCTAATGACATTACATCCACGTAACAGGCTTTACAGCATACATACATCCCTCGGATGTATCATAACTTCATAAGATAATACCATGGACGTATTAATAGAACACATGGTGAATTACAACCATTAGCTATATCCATTATTACAGCTAGCTACATGAGCTCGGGTGAAAAGTCATGTGAACGGGCGGGCGCAGTCCCGCGGCTCTGCTCGCGTCCACTATGTGCGTTCATCATGCCAAATTTAATAATTCTGGATTCGCTTCTAGTGCATGTTAAAAATGTTAAAAACGTGACGTTTTAAACAAGGACCCTTTCAGTGTTCAGACTGGTAAGTTGATATACCCAGAAACAAATTATCCGCTGAAATATAGACGTTTCTTTCGCCATGCAAAGTCTATGTGAAAAGTCTTTCTGGGCCATGGGGTGCAGTACCACCGTTATCCGCTAAGCCCATGGTGGTTTTTAGACTTGACGCTCTTCCTGGGGGCTTGGGTCCGAGGAGAAGCTTACCCCCTTGGGTGTGACGAGACCACAGGGTTGCTAGGCAACGCCTTCAAGAGGGCGGAGGACGCTGCCGGAGCTGTGAGTTAGCCATTAGCTCGTTCAAGCTAAGTGTTAGCCGATTAGATTGTCTGTGAGTGACTGTGGGAAGCTAGCAAGGCTAGCCGCTAAAGCTAACGTGTGGCTAGGAGCTAACTGTTAGCTAACTGTTAGCTAGTGTGAAGCACGTGTTGCAGACAAAAGAAGGGTACACAAATAAGCTACTTCGCTGTGGGCTAGCTGTGTAACTATTCCACGCACGTGTATGCCTGTGTGTGTATGTGACTGTCGTAGCTTGCAAGGCCAGCTGGTCACAGTAGCACGCTTGTGTTTGTGTGTGTAAATGTGTATGTGTTCGGTTAGCATATAAGAGGAGAGAAAGACCCTTATTAGAGAGAAAAGAAACAGATCACTCGGGAGTCTTGATTCTCGAGGTTCTGAAAATAAACACTTCTCTCTTTCAATACAGTAAACTAAACTCCGTGAAAGGGGAGTCAGCAGGGTAGCTGCAGTAGTTTTAATCAAGCTACAGTTTCAAACACATCATCAATGAGTATCGTGATCAAAATACATTCACAGTAAAACAGATTGGACTCGGCGGTTCAATCAGATTAATAAATCAAGGCGCACCAGTAGCGCTTATTAACCCAAATCACATTGTCATAACACGATTGCAGCATTAGCAGTTATTACATTAATAAAAACACGTACATTTCTCTGCCCAGAAAACATCAAGCCTCCTTACTGTATGCAGTCCGTTAAGTTTGTCCAGCGGCTTTTCTATGTAGAACAGAAACGGGTTAACCACTTGGCCAGGGGTTAACGAAACAACTCCACCCGGGCAGGGTGTGTGGAGCGGTTCAGAGTCGACTTGGGTGGGAAAAGCGGTCCGTGTTGTCCGATTTCCTTCTAGAGAAAAGCGTGGTTCTCTCTTCTGCAGATTTGAAACACTGGTCGCATGTTTCCATAGGGTCCAAGATGTTCGCCAGAAATAAATTCACTTTTCTTGGGAAATGGCGCTATTTCAAAGCAAACGTTCACTTGTGTGTCAACTTGTAGCGACCGAAGTCACAGGGCTAACGGTACAGATCCATTTGACTGACACGACTGAAGCGTGGTGTCGCGACGTCATACATCCATGGTTGATGCTCCACGCCCTTGACCGGCAACTGATTGGACGAACACGTGACGTGGCTGTGGCTTCTCGAGAATTTCAACAGTGTTATGGCGACTTGTTGAGAAGAGTTCACCGAAACGTGTTTCTGAAAACATTTTAAGCGAGAAATAGGCCATACAGTTGTTGAATCTGTCTTCATTTCAGATCGACAAAGGTTAGTTTGAAAGATTTTTCGTCTACTTCTACTGGATTGTCGCGTCGCGTTCAACGGATTAATTTGCATAAAGATGGGCATCGGCCAGCTTTTTTGCGCCTTCCTGCGCCACAACAGAAGTGTTGCACGGTCAAATGGATCTGTACCGTAAGACGGGGAGGAGCGAAGGTTCAGTGCATTTATTCTCTCGCAGCACCGGATTCTGCGTTCAAAGTCCGCTGACCAATGGGATTTTAGAATGTCCTTCAAGGTGTTGGAGTAAGCCACTTCCAGCCAGTTGAACCCTCCCCATGTGGAGGGTAACACCTAGGTGTGAACTTTAAAGGTGGTGACACACAGAGCCGATTATTGGTCGTCGGACCGTCTGGCGAGGTCTGTGACTCGAGTTTGTTCAGTGTGTCCCGTGCCGTCGTCTGTCGGAGGAGGAGCCGTCAGCCTTCATTTGGGTCGACCCGACATGTTGGAGACAGGGCAGTCGGGACTCACTCGGAAATGGCGAGCGGATGAGCCTCTCAAAATCTGACGAAAATCTTTTAAACTAACCTTTGTCGATCTGAAATGAAGACAGATTCAGCAACTGCATGGCCTATTTCTCGCTTAAAATGTTTTCAGAAACCCGTTTCGGTGAACTATTTTAGTACAATATGAGATCGTATTCTGAACAATCCGCCATGACAGTCTGGCTGTGAATTTCCGGAGAAAAAAAGAACCACGTGACGCGTTCGTCCAATCAGCTGCCGGTTTTCATTTTCTGGGAAACAATACAGAGCAGCTCCGCCTGCTGCTATGGAGACGTATTACGTTTCGCGCAGAGCATACATGCTCAAGTCGGTCTCTTTGGTATGTTCCGAGGCACTTTTTGGACCTGGGGGACCCGACTGATCAGTCCGACTGCCTTTTCTGCCGACGGTCGGCCGTCTGGTTGGTGTGTAACTACCTTTAGGCTGCAAAGTCTACATGCAGGCCCTTTCTTTGTCTCAGGCCCTTTGTTTCTGAGCACATGTTGGCCGAAAATACTCTGTTTGAAAAAGATAATGTTTAACCCACTTCTGGTTGATTCCAACAACATGTAGTGCAAACTCTGTTTACCAACTAAATGTGACCATGTACAAGTTAAAAAGGAAACCAGTGACTAGCTGAGAGTATTTAATAATCACCACACTCACTGATCTAGTTTCACCTTCACCCAGCCTTTTTTCACATTAAGCTGCTGAACAAACAAACATTAAACCCTTCCATTTATTGTTAAAATTTCAACCAAAGTGCAAAATATTAAACTGAGGGTACCATAATTCCATACTTTGCCATTGCACTGCTTTCGAGTTGCCACTGCTTACATATGTTGCTGACTAATTCACATAATTAGGGCCAGTGGAGAGGGCCCTATTGAAACTGAAGGAATTATTAGGGCGGGAGCGCCGACAGCGGTGAGAAACTGAAGGAATTATGATTATTTTTTTGCCGCGCAATGAATCGCCTTTTTGGGGACCTTATCCTGCTCAAAAACTCACCAAACTTTGCACACGCATCAGGCCTGGCTTTATATTTTAAGGGTTTCGAGAATAGGCGCACAAAAATGGCTCACTAGCACCCCCTACAAAATCTAAAAAATTGAGCCCCTGCAGTACGTTTAACGTAGACTAACGAAACATTGGAGACATATGTAGAATGTCAAGATGTACGAAAAACGTCATTGGAGCCATACCCTAAACCCAACAGGAAGTCCGCCATTTTGAATTGAAAGTTCGAAATTAGTGCGATTTTGGCCATTTCCACATCGTACTTTAACGAACTCCTCCTAGAGATTTCATCCGATCAACTTTAAATTTGGTCTGTCCCATCTTAATAATAAATTGAATCTTAAGACGTTAAAGATGAAAATTATTAAAAGAAAAACTTTTTGTCATGTGCGTTTCGCCATCGAAACAGGAAGTGGGTATGACTTGAGTGTACATTGTCTAATTGGCTCGGAACTTTTCCGGATTCGTAAGAGTCAAACCCTGAGGACATATAAAGGCCGATATTTACTCAAAGTCATAGTGCCCCCTAGAGAGCTCCGGGCGTCACATGACTTGACTGTTTACGCCGCCATTTTGGCAGGCAAGTAGTGGCAAAAATGAATGCCGCCTGCACGGATTTCAACCTGTCCGAGTTCACTGTGCACTTTAATTCAAAAGACATAGACAGCTATGAAGCAAAACTTGATCGATTAAACAGTAGTGATCCATATAATGCTCCCGGAGTTATTTTTACGACCTTTACAAGTGAAACGGAAAGCTTCCCCGACCTTCAATATCCAGATATTTACAACTATCTAATCAACTTTCATCGTCCTACTCTGGAGAGTCTTTGAAAGCATACAAAAGCCTGGAGGGATATAAATGCACGCAATCAGCTGGATTCGTGATGAATATTCAGCTTTGGAGTCTACCGGCTAAAAATTGCTTTGTCGTCACTGGAAGGGTAAGTTAAATTGTAACGTTAATGCAGTCAGTGTTATAACTTGTATAGCTAGCTAGCATTAGCTAGTCTGTAACTTTCGCCAGCGGTTAGCTACTAACGTTGGCTGACGTACATTAGCTATATCAGTGCACTTTTCATCACAAAAATGCCATTACATCTTTATTACAGGTAAGTCATTCCCAGAGACTGAATGATCCTCAGTTGAAGCCATGGGTGGTTGTCAGGAATGATGGGGTTGTGTTAGGAGCCCACTGTAATTGCACAGCTGGACTGGGTGAGTGCTGCTCCCATGTGTCAGCTGTGTTGTTCAGGTTATGGCAGCATAACCAGGAAAGCGAAGAACAGATAGCTGTAAAATCAAAGAAGTGCAAGTGGGCCACACCAAGTGAGGAATCTTTGAAAAGAGTAGAATATCAGCAAGGGAAGGACATCATTTTTTAACAACACACAACGAGGCAAAAAAGAGAGATCATCCAAAGGCCACTCTGCCATACCACCAGCTTTCCCACCTCTGACCCATACAGAGCAGGCCCAACTTTACAACAACCTCTCCAAAAGCTGTACACAAGAGGGACAGCCAGCAGTCCTCTCTGTTGTAACAGACTACGCAGCATCATATGTGCCAAAAGCTGTCCTGCTAGATCTATCAGAACCCCTCACAAATCTTTATGACAAGTAGACAAGGGAGGAAAAATCTAGCAGAGTTACAAGACTGAGCAGAAGCATTGTTTGAACACAAAACTGTGACAAAAGAACAGGTACATAATTTTATAAGAGTTACATTGTAATAATGAAGCTTAGAGATCATAGTCAAATATAAACAGAAACATGTACTGTATGTGTATGTTGTCAGACTAAAATGATACATTTGCACACTTAATAATGTAATTATGAAACCATTTCAATCATATTTTCAGAGTGATATCGTAGAGGAGACTCGAGCACAGTCTAAGTCCAAAACCTGGTTTGATCAGAGAAGTGGTAAAATAACAGCATCTACCTTCAGAGCAGCCACAAAGACAGATGTCAAAAAGCCCTCAGTGTCCCTGATAAGAAATATATGGTATCCAAAGTCTCATAACTTCACCACTGAGGCTACCAGAGTGTAGAAGATAAGTTTAGCAGTTGAGCTCATGTATCTCATGTATGAGTTCACTAATCCTTAAATTTAAACCATGAATTCCACTGTGCCTAATAACATTTATCATTTAATAGCATTTGGTCTCTGAGATTATTAATATTAATGCATACTAACTTGCATTAATCTGTAGAATTTACAGATTAGTTCTGTAAATTCTAATCTAAACTATCTTAACTGTTTGTATTTATTTTCCAGATGGGGAGGAAGCTTGAGGACATGGCAAGATACTATGAAACACAGCATCGCTTCTCACACTCAGATGTCCTGGTGGAAACTGCTGGATTCAGGATTTCACCCTCACATCCATTTATCGGAGCCTCACCTGATGGATATGTTTCCTGCAGCTGCTGTGGTTCAGGTGTAATAGAGATAAAGTGCCCATTTTGTGCCAAAGACCTCTCTGTAAATGAGGCAGTTAACTCTCTTGCAGACTTTTGCCTTGAAAAAGATGATCAAGCATTTTATTATCAAGTACAAATGCAGTTGTTTGTTACTGAAAAACCTTATTGTGATTGTATACTTTGGACTGAAAGGGAAAATACTTCACCTTTTTGTGGAACGTGTGACACCAGATGTGCCATTTTTTGAGAAAGAGTTGGCATGTGCTAGGGAATTTTTTTAAGAAATGTAAAATTCCAGAGCTAATTGCCAAGTATGTTTCTGCTCCAAAACCAGCAGCAATATTTCAAAATCATGGTCAATAGTGGTGCTACTGCCGTGAGCCAGAAGTAGGGAACATGTTGGTCTGTGTGTCAGGTTTTTGTTCAGTTCAAAAGTTTCGCCAAACTTGCCTTTGCATTAAAAAGAATTCCTAAACAGTGGATATGTCCTAGCTGCATTCATTTCCATTGGAAATGAAAGAAATTGAGCCTTGCGGGCAGATGGCAATTAAATATTTCATTGTATGGTGAGACTTGCATTGTATGGTAACACTGAGCACTAGCTAGTAAGTTACTTGGTTTCTCCATAAATGTTTCAAAACAATCAATAATGCAAAAGTCTTTTCAAAGTTACTGTTCCCTAAATGCATATGGAAGAGATTTTTTTAATGATTCACTTTCAGGCCATAGAATTAGACTTGGCACCAATCTGCAATACATTATGTCAATACAGTGTTTGAAAAGCTTTGAAACAGTGGTCGAATCAACGCCAAAATAATAAGCCAAAAATCAAAAGACAAATTCATTCTCATCTTAATTAAAGCCAGCGTGTATGGCTAAAATAGTATTAGGGTGGACTTTTCAGATTCAGTCCCTCCAGGATTACGCAGCCTTTTTTTGAGATTGTTGCGGCCTAAAATGCCTGATTTTGCGGGAGCTTTTGTAAAAGATTGCGATAAAAGTTGCGATGTCTTTTGTATGTTTGTTGCAATGAAGTTGCAGGAGACAGTGAAAGTTGCAAAAAAAGATGTGATTTTTTTTTGTATAGTTCTTTAAAAAATAAAAAGGAAACTTGTTTCGGGGAGAATAAAACTACTCTGGGCTGAGTTTTCCTGGTGGATTTAAGACAAAAATTATAATTTATTGAATGAATCAAATTTGAACATATGTGTCAGTGGCTTGTTGATCTTTACATTGTTAGTTAATTTCCTAACCTGGCCTGGGACACACATTCATACGGTTCGATAAAGTACTTATTGGACTTTAACTTATAATTGCACTTACAATAACAAGCGTAGCTGTCCTCAATTTAGGTCATCCTGTACGTCTCAAACAGGTTTTTCCTGCATCCATCGTATGTGATTGTGTGTGCGCGTCAGTAGCAGGGGTACTGAGCAGCCCCACCTGCTGCAGAGAGACGACAGGATGAAACAGCAGCCGCTGACTTTAGAGTGAATAAACGTTACAGCGTACATTGATGTTAAAATGTATACAGGTTGGCAGGGCGGTCTGAAATGTTTTGCTTTCACTGTATGTTTTGTTGGTAAATGTGAGATGTTCGAGTCTTGTCTTCATATCGGAAACAAGCTCTCACTCCCACTTGGTCAGAGTCACATTGTACTGACGTAAAGTCTGGCACGTGGGACTGCTAGGATTGGTTGAAGTCGTGGGAAACTCCAGTTATTGGTCAAATTTGCGGAAAAGTTGCGGTGATTGGTCAAAATTGTGAGTCACCAAAGTCACGGTGATTGGTTGAATTCGCGTAAAATGGCGCGATCGCAACATCGTGAAAATCCTGGAGGGACTGTAGATTTGAGATAGGGAGCTACAAAATGAAACATTGTCATTACTAGTGAATATGTTTGTAAACTAGTGAGGATATTAACCTTTTTATCATTGTTTTGTAGACTCATCTCATTCAGTGCCGTTCTATTCATTTTCTCTTTTAACAACATATTTTCAGTTCTCAGAGCTTGGCATTCCAACTCAAGAGATTGAATGCGTTTCTTACAATTTTCACTCTCGCATGGAGTTGCTGGATCATCATTTTCATCGGGAAAAAGGCAGAATATTTTCATTTTCAAGTTCTTTGTTGATGTTAAATTCCTTCACCTGGTCTGCAGCAGGACGCTTGTGGTTTTCTTGAGGACAGTCTGTTAGATCCATTACCGCTGCAGCTGATGGCTTTGGTGCTTTCTCTATTCTTTGAAGTTTGATCTAACCTCATTCTTCTTTTTCTCTTCTCCGGGGATGGAACATGATTGAATATTGAAGGAACATAGTCAGGTGACAGAGGGTTGTCACTCTTTTTACCTAAACCAAATACATAGAAATAACATGAACAAATTGTAAATGTCCCATAACACTTTAATGAGTATGTGGCTTCTTTTAGGTTAGCTAGCTAACGTTAGCCTTTGTAATCCACACAAAATCCTAACTAACGTAATAACTAACGGTTGTGGCTAGAAAGGGATACAGCTACGGCCGGAAAGTGCGCACAATTACCCTAAATCTCGCAAAAGCTAGGCTAATATAATAATATAATTTTAATATTTTGAACCAGGAAATTCGTGATAGTTCCTCTGGTGCATTTCAATCTAAACCACAATCTTTTTTCCTAAACTTCGTTTGGTGCCTTTCGTCGCCTTAGCTGTATCCCTACTAGCCTCAACCGTTAGAAACCGATTTAGCCTGTTTGCTAGCTAACGTTATATAAATAAGATATTTCTGTTACGTTACCTGATATGAAGTGGTCACAGCATAACCAAAATCCATTGTTTGCGGGCTCCCATCGCTCGGTTTGGTTCTGTCTGCTTCTAGCACGTTTTATGGTAGCTAACCATTTACTTCTTCTGTCGGGATCTTTAGGAATCCTATAAAATGCTCTGCCTTTATCTTTTTCCCGACGGTTCAGGCATCCTGGCGTCTAGTAACTAACTAGTAACTGACTCTGGCTCAGCTCCTACTCTGGCGCTCCACTCGGCTCTCCACTTGCCTGCCAAAATGGTGGTGTTTTGATATTGACTGGTGCATGCTGGGATTGCATGACGTCAACTCCCGGAGCTCTAGTGGCCACACGAAGTAGGTCTAAAAAGTCAAGGTGCTATACTTTAACGAACTCCTCCTAGAGATTTTTATCAGATCGACTTCAAATTCAGTCGGTGTCATCTAAAGACCTTAACAATGAAAAGTTATTAAAAGCAAAAGTTTACGTCCCAACGGTGTGGGCGTGGCATGGCGGCCATTTTGAGCATTTATTGATGAACGAAGAAGTTGTTGTAACTTTAGTGTACATTGTCCAATTTGGCCGAAATGTCTCACGATTGACAAGGGTCCCAGGCCTGAGGACATTTATAGGCCAAAATTGACTTTTGGTCATTGCGCCCCCCGCTGGCAACAGGAAATCAGTCTTATATGACAAACATCATCCGATTTACATGAAACTTATAATGTGTGGTCTACATGTGATACTGAGCCACCCCCTATACTTTAACCACGCCCACTTACTCAATCCACACCTCTTTCATAACATTTGAACCGTTTAAGGTAGAGTCTTGTGTGAGGTGTCATTGAACTCAGCAAAGAGTTCCTTCTTCATTGTTGATGGTTTGGCCCACCCCCTACTACTTAAACCACGCCCCCATTCATAACTGGTGACCCATTTAAGGTAGAGTCTTGTGTGAGGTATCATTGAACTCAGCAGTTTCTTTTTGATTGGTGATGGTTTGACCCGAAACCCCTATGCTTTGGCCACGCCCCCTTTTCACAGCTAATGAACTGTATGACGTAGAGTCTTGTGAGAGGTATCATTGAACTCATCAGGGAGTTCCCTTTTCATTGGTGACGATTTGCAGTATCTGAGTGCCGCGCAAATGCACGGTCGCAAGGAGCGGCGTCCGCCAGTAACCGCGCAGAGCTGTGAGGGCCCATCCAACACTGCTTGCAACTTTAATTAGGGCCTGAGCGCTGACAGCAGCGAAGGCCCTATTGAAACTGAAGGAATTATTCCTCCGGCAAATTAATCGCCTTTTTGAGGGGCTTAACATACTCAAAAACTCACGAAAATTGGAGGTTGCATCAATTCTGGTGAACATTTACGTATTTTAAGGGTTTTGGGAATAGGCGCACAAAAATGGCTAGCTAGCGCCCCCTACAAAATTAAAAAAAATTGAGCCCCTGCAGTACGTTTAACGTACACTCACGAAACTTGGTACACATATGTAGCATGTCAAGACGTACAAAAAAACATAATTGGAGCCATACCCTAAACCCAACAGGAAGTCTGCCATTTTGAATTGAAAGTTCCAAATTAGTGTGATTTCGGCCATTTCCACGTGTCGTACTTTAACGAACTCCTCCTAGAGATTTCATCCGATCAACTTCAAATTTGGTCAGTGCCATTGTAAGACATTAAAGATGAAAAGTTATCAAAAGAAAAACTTTTTCGTCATAGGGCATGGTCATGGCGGGGTGGCCATTTTGTGCGTTTCGCTATCGAAACAGGAAGTGGGTGTAACTTCAGTGTACATTGTCCAATTGGCTCGAAACTTTTCAGGATTCATAAGAGTCCAACCCTGACGACATCTACGTGCCGATATTGGCTCAAAGTCATAGCGCCCCCCTACTGGCAACAGGAAGTAGGCCTAAAAGTCAAGGTGCTAGACTTTAACGAACTCCTCCTAGAGATTTCATCCGATGGACTTCAAATTTGGTCTGTACCATCTCAACACCGTAAAGATGAAATGTTATTAAAAGAAAAACTTTTCATCAAACGGTGTGGCCATTTTGAGTGTTTAGCGATGAGCGAGAAAGTGGCTGTAACTACAGTGTACATTATCATATGTGCTTGAAATTTCCCACAATCAACAAGTCATGCCTGAGGACATACACTGACAACAGGAAATCAGCCTTTAGGATAACCCGTTTTGCAATGGTCATACCAAACATGAGGGCTTGTTGTAAAGCAGATGGAAGAGCCAAAGAACCGTTGGAACAGTCCAGTATCACTAAGAGAGAGTCAGGAACCAGTTGTCTATTATAAACAGCACTGTACAAACTGAAAATGTCAACCCACAACCTTGAGAGCTTAGAGCAGGACCAGAAAAAGATGCCCAAGAGTTCCATCAGCTAATTTGACAGCAGGAAAAATTTTGTTCAGTCTAGTCTTGGAATATGAACTACTTTAAACTGAATGAGCTGAAGTCGAGCATTAATAGAGCATGCTTTTTATCCTGTTTAACCCTTTCACCCATAGCTCATCAGATATTACTTCGCTGATGTCCTTGATCCACGCCTCTTTAATATGAAGAGAGGGGGTTGCCACAACGAAGAGGTTAACAAACCGAGAGATCAGATGTTTGGAGGTGGGAGGTCTGGTCATAACATCAAAGAAGTCATGTTGCATGGGGGGTCGCATCTAGGCAAGAAAAAGAATGCTTGACAAAATTCCTAATTTGTAGATAACGAAAAAAATTGATTAGAAGGGAGTTTGAACTTAGCCTGGAGCTGGGCAAAAGATGCAAAATGATTATCAATGTAGAGATCCCTGATAGTAGTAAAACCTTTATCTGACCAGTGCTTAAAGACAGTATCCATCAAACCAGGCTTGAAACAGGGGTTCTGACATATGGGGGCATGAATTGACTTTTCTGGGAGATTCAGAATTCCCTTAATTTGCTTTAAATTTTTAATCGAGTTGCAGAATAAGAAATTATTGTGTAGCGATTTAATCTTAAAATCAGGATTTGAGAATAGAATGGCTGACAAGGAGGCACCAGTAAGTGACACAGCACTATTAAGCTCAATCTCAGGCCATCTAGGGCCGGGTCCGCCCTCCTGTACACCCCTCAGCCGTGGGCTGATTGCAGAAAAACCCATGCTCTGGCGTTACAGGGCCAGTAGTAATGCAGAAAAACAGGCAGACCTAAACCACCCTCCACAGTGGGCTTCTGTAAGTGGGCCTTTGAAATACGGGGGGGGCTTGGAGGCCCAGACGAAGGGCATGATAATAGAGTCTAACGTCTTAAAAAAGGAAGTAGTGAGGAAGATAGGCACATTCTGAAATAAATAAGTAAATTTAGGGAGCATGACCATTTTAACAATGTTGACACGGCCAATCAATGAAAGGGGGAGAAGTTTCCATTTATCTATCATACACTTGAGCCTGTCAATCAGATCCATATAATTAAGTTTAAAGAGAAGTTTTGGATTTCTGGGGATGTTAATCCCCAGGTAAGAAAAAGTGGTCATGGGTGACTCTGAAGGGGCCCCATGCGCATCTCCAACACGTTAACTAATGCTTAAATTGCACCCTCATGAAAGTACTCAGTAAGCAAAATTCAGAACACACGCTTGGTGAAATATAACAGGTGGGAAGGTATAAATGGTGCAGCATATAAAACATCGAACTTAAGAAAATAAAAATAAAATACCATAGGAAAATGTGTGTATATATGAAAAAGTAAACGCTTAAATAAATACACATAACCGGGAGTATCAATCAATATTAATACAAACCGAAGGTAAAAAATAAAATTGTCCCGGTGCTAGATTTAAGCACCCGAGAAAGCAGTGTGTGAAACGCTATTTAAACACATAACGTTACATTATGCAGCATCAATGATCAGCTAAAAATAAAAGTTAGACCTAAACATTTATATAATATATAGGATTTAGGAGTCATTCGCTGGGGCTAAAGAGTTGGCAAACCGTTCAGCATCAGCTGGTGACACAAACATCTTCGATGTGTTGTTGTAGTCGACATGGAGCTTGGCTGGAAAACGCAGGGAACATTTAGCACCAGCTTCGGTTATCCGCTTCCTCACGCTTGTAAAGGCTTGCCGCTGTGCCGAGACCTCCGCCGTGTAGTCGGGGAAAATGGAGACTCTCACACCGTGGTAGTGCAGGGGTGCTTGTTGACGGCTGAGTCGTAGTATGTCGATCACGTCTCGGTCGTTGTGGACCTTGGCAATGATGATCCGCGGCCACTCATTAGGCTGAGGCTTCGGTCTCAGGCTACGGTGGGCCCGGTCTATTTTTTACGGGTCCGCTAAAGTTGTCTTGGCCGAGTAGCTCTGGGATCAGCTTTGAAACAAAATCAATAGGGCTGCCTTTCTCTTCCCCTTCTTTAATGCCCACAATCCTGACATTGAGTCTGCGGGAGCGGCCCTCCAAATCATTCACCTTAGCCCTGAGGAGACCGTTAGCCACCTGTAGCTCGTTGCACGTAGCTTCCAGAGCTGTTATGCGACTGTAGCTTAGCTGACATGACCTCATCAAAATCATCAAAGCGGCGCTCAGTTTCATGGTTTTTCTTCTGAAGCAATGATAGCGTTGCTTCAATTGCGTCGAGGCGGCCCTCCAAAGATTTCTTTAAGCCATCTACGAGAGAGGTGATTTTCAGAAGCTCAGCGCCGTGGTTAGCAATACCCGCTAATATAGCATCGCTGCTAGCAGTCGACGAACTCGTCTTGGATGTGTCCCTCTGACTATCGTCTTTCTAGGGCATGTTGACATAAACCCACTAACGACAGGCTACAACACAGTTTCAAGGGCAAGCCAGCGTAAAATAATGTTAAAGTGCAATGTTATGAAAATAAAGTTGAGGAGATGGCACGGAGCATTCCGAAAACACGTCTACTCCATCACTGCGCATGAGCGCCCCCCCTCCGTCCAATCTCTTTAATATTACCTTCTGTATAGGTGTTGGGGGCTCCTTCCACATTCTTGACCTTGTGGGACTCACCGATGAGGTTGGTGGTGGGAATGATGGTGCTGTAGACACACACAGTCCAGACGAGGGATTTAATACCTGAAATGGATATGTGTTGCAGATCTCTGTAATTCTATTATTCCTCAAAAAGAACATTATTTCTATGTTTATTCTATTCTATGCAATAGAATTCTAGAAAGAACTCCAATTGCCGATATTCAATTGTTACTAATCATAATAGTTTTAGATATACAAAATGGAAAACAGACATCCACAAAACATTTATGGATATCTGCAATTGCATTGTTTCTAGTCATATTTGTAGATATCTGAAATTACATTTGTATTTATCGAAATGCATTTTAGATATTAAAAATAACATTATGGATATCTTGAACAGTGTCGATCTGTGTGGTAGTTCAAATTTGGTCTACCGGCAGCAGTGAAACAAGGGACCACAGATATATTAAACTGTATAGCTAACTCTGGTACAGGGCTTGAACTGTGCATGGTCCCTGACAAATAAACTAATAAACTAAACTACAATGTAAGTTAATAGGGCAATTATCCAGCTTGTATTTACCTTCATAAAAGTGCGTGTTTTGCCACCGACAGGCTAAGATTAATATTCTAAGTGTCTGACAACATTATGGAAAGGATCCAAGGGCGGACTGGCCATCTGGCATACTTTCCCGGTGGGCTGACGTGGTTTTTGGGCCGACCGCTGACACTTTTTTTTAATTTTTTAATTTTTTTAATTTTTTTAATTTTTTATTTTTTTTGTCTGGCCCATGAACCGGCCCATAAAAGTGGTAGGCCTAGATCGGTGGCCCATTGTTTTCTGCCAGGCTAGAATAGTGATAGAGATCATGGCGAAGAAACGCAAAGGAGGTGCAGAGAAGCTGCGTGAGAAAAATAAACAGGCCCTTCAAGGCAGATGCTGCCAAATGTTTCAAATTGACAGACATGTTTTCGCCCAAGCCAGTCTCACGACAGTTCGTGAAATGATCACGTTATTTAATCTATTGATTCGTGTACATGGACATGTTTATTTCATTTTTTTTCGTGATGGTCAGCACGTTTTTTAAACTAATGGGAAGCATCTTTTGTGATCACAGCACGACTATGGTAGCGAGTAGTAGGAAATCTGTGTAGGGAGGTTGGTTGGGGTGGTGGATGGGTCAAACAACACAGGACTTTTACCCCGGAGACCGGGGATCGTGTCCCGCGTGTGGCGTTTCATTTCCCCGTTCTTCTTTTACTAAACCCAACCTCCGTATAGATGCTTCCCATTATGTGCTGACCACCACGAAAAAAAACAACATAAAATCAATAGATTAAAAATAACGTGACCATTTTACGAACTGCTGTGAGACCGTGTTGTTTCAGCAGTAGCAGGACCTTCATCAGCTCCCGTGGCTGATGAAAGTGGTGTCTGTGTCAGCGGCAGTGGTATGCACAGTGAGGAGGAGACTCAGGAGGAGAGGGACAGATGAGGGAGTGAGGGTAGAACCTGCGGTAAGCAGAACTCCCCTCAAAACTATTTGCCCCTTGATAAAACTGAGCCAAAACAAGTGGTGGACAAACTATTGATGATAACACTACAATAAAAGAAGTAGGCATGATATACTATATGATTGCATTAGTTTGGCTAAGTCTGCGGGTGTAGGCTAGGCTAGTTACTGTTGGGACCAGCAGTTTTGTTAAACCTGATTTTAACCAAAAGGCCTCAGAGCATCTGTCTCTGAAAGACAAAAGACCATGCGGTCTTTCAGACAAAGAGATTTTCGGCCTACATGGAAAATTCCAATCCATGTCTCCTCAGAAAAGAGGGTGAAGCCATTTTATGGCAACAACCAGCAAGTCACACGTAGGTGTTAATGCACAAAATGGCCACAGTCAGAGAACTCTGATCTCCCATTGGTTCCTGGGACCATAAAAACAACATGGAGCCAGGTCAGGGGACCTGATCTATAATTAGCCTGAGCACCCAAAAATCCCGGTCTTCTTTCTACAACAGCCGTTGCTGCAAGCGCTTGTGCAAAATACTTCCATTTCTGGACAAAGTGGATTTATTCCTCGGTGTTCTGAAGAACACTACTGGATCCTGTAAAACACGCACCTCATGTTTTCAAAACTGTAGAAGAGAAAACGTTTCTCTACTAGAAAATCGGATAACAGTGGACACCGCTTTTCTTTTCCTCTCATCAAGTCGACTAGCTTTCATCCTGTTGCTTTTGGGAGGGAAAGCTTTTCACTGTGGCCGCTGACGAGCGACACGGGCCGTTCTGTTTTAACGTTGAAAGCTATGGACAGACACGAACGGACTGAACACACAGTAAGAAGGCTTAAGATTTTCTGGGCAGAGGAATAGTGTGTTTTATTAATGTGTAAAGGCTAATGCTGGCACTTGTTTGCCATTAATGTGATTTGCGATTAATATGCTATTGCTTGATTTATTAATCTGATCGGACAGGCGAGTCCAATCTATTTTCTGTGAATACACTCTGATCACGGTGTAGTGTTGATATGTTGTGTTGAATATTACAGCTAGCTTGTTAGACTGTAATTGCTACCTGGTAACTCCCCTTTCACTGAGTTTTAGTTATTGTACTGAGTGAGATAATCAGGTTTTTCAAAGTGTGTTTCTTTCTCTAAGGGGCTTTCTTTCCTCTTTCACTAACCTCTCTCTCTCACACACACACACACACACACACGTACGGATATACACACGCCCAAGTGAATAGCTGGCCAAAAAGCTAGTCACGTGCATCGAATAGCTATACAGCTAGCACATAGCGAAGTAGTTTAGTGTGTGTCTACAACTGCGCTCCTCGTAGCGTCGTTTTGTCAGCAACACGTTGGGTGGAGAGCTAACTAGCTAACTGGCTAGCTTAGTCACGTGGAGCTGAAACGTAGCCCACCACCGCCCTCTTGAGGCTAAATAGCTTTTGTGCAGCTAACACATAGCTTAGCTTCAATTAGCTAACGGCTAATCTGGGCGTGACCGAGCAAACCCCTGGTTTCGTCACTTTTGGTCGTACTCATCGGTATTTTAAAGAGAACACCACCTAAATGAGACTGTTTCACAGTTTGATTATTGGTCCCTGACTTCCAGGGTGGTGCCCCGTTTTGGTTGTTTGTCATATTGGTGGAGTTATGAATACACATATTCATAACTTTATTAATATTGATAAAATCTTTGATAATTTGCCAATAATTGAATCTGTACCCTACGAATTCCCAACATTACCTAACCTACGAAAGCCATAACATCAGTGTTACAAAAGGTCGGAGCAGCTAGTTAACGAGAATCAGTTGACGTTTAAGCTAGTTCTTTTATGTCTTCCAGGCTAAGTAAAAGGTTTTTTTTAATATATGATGATGATCCGTTGTATATTGTGAAAACATTATTTTGATAATTACAGTAAGAATCCCGTATTTATGTGTAGCAGATCTGAATCTTGACTGATGATGTTCTCACCGCTTTATTATTAGGCTATATTAGCCTACCTTTTTTCATTTAACAAAGTACCCTACATCTTAATCCTAAGCAAAACACCACCTTAAGGTTCATCAAACCTTAAGCTTGTGCTTGTGCACTTGTGTCCTTAAAGTAGCCTAGATAGACGCTGCACATCATGTATTGGCAGACAACAACTCATGATAGGCCTCTTCAAATTAAAGCACAGGGCCTCTTCAGTCGTGAAATGATAAATCTATATATATATATACTGTATATTGCATCAGAAACAAGAATAGGCTATAACATAAATACCTTTTAGGGATAATTTAGAATCATCATCAACATACAGTGAATCAGCTTGCAGTAGCCTATTCTTGTTCAGTTCCTTATTTAATAGGTAGGTGCTCATTGACAGTATACAGAAATGAAATTGAGACATCTACACAGCTGTATTTGTTTATATTAATAAATGGCACTCTTTTGAAGTATTTAATGTGTCAACTCTCACTGATTCTTGCATTACATGGCGTTAGTAGTTTTAAGGAGTAGGAGTTGGTATACATATTCAGGGGAGCGCAAGGACGGGTGGTATTTGTTATTATGTGGTGGGCCGGTCTGGGCCAAAATGCCAGGGCTGATTCTTGGTCACAGTCCGTCCCTGAAAGGATCCCTTCAGAGATAGACCTTTAAAACCTCTGAGACCTTTCTGTTTAACTAGAAACAGCTCTGAAGTCGCTAGCGCTAAACCCAACAGAATTTAAAAAAGCAATACTTTTAGCGTGTATAGAGCCAACATATTTTCACATGTAAATCGGTAAACTATGTGTTTATTTCAATCAAAACAAGAGTTGTGATGGTGGGAAAAGTGGAAAGACAACCCAAAACGGCTTTTCATAGTTTTATTTTTGTTTCTGTCGACTTTGAATGACGTGTATTTTACGTTGCTAAAATTACTGTTTATTTACATGGAGTCTGGTGGGTTTAGCGAATGCAATTTCGCAAAAGGACCTTACTCTGTAAGAGAAAGGTCGACCTCCTTAAAAAATCCTTTCCATAATGTTGTCAGACACTTAGAATAATAATCTGAGCCCGTCAGTGGCAGAACGAACACTTTGTGAAGGTAAATATAAACTGGACAATTGCCCTATTAACTTACATTGTAGCTTGTTTCACCACTGCCTAAAAAACTGTAGCTACCCTTTAAAGATGAAAAGTTATTAAAAGCTTGAGTTTTCGTCAAACGTTGGCGCCATTTTGAGCATTTAGCAATGAAGGAGGAAGTTGTTTTAACTCAAGTGTATATATTGTCCAATTTGCCCGACATTTCTCATAATTGACAATGTTGAAAGGAAAAGATAAAGGAAAAACAAGAGATATGGTTCAAAGCAAAGTTACGGGTGTAAATGAGTTCATGAAAGAAATGAACAAGTGGTTGGCAAATGCAGACATTCCCAAATCTGCTGAAAATGTGACTAATGAGGATTGTGATGAGAGCAGAAATGGGGAGACTTGAGTCGCACTTAAGTCGCACAAACAGCTGACTTCAGACTTGACTCGGACTCGACCCAAAAAGACTTGCGATTCGACCCAAAAGACTTCAGACTTGACTCGGACTAACCATCGCAAAGTGTTGTACTAATGCTGGGAACAGGCAAATTGTATCTTATAGTTGCTGAGGCTAAGAAATCCATGGCGCACAGGGAGGCGGGACGCACGGATCCATCTCCCCAGGAACAAACGCTGTGTCAGGTGGGCAAACTCATGTGATGTGTAATTGATCCTGTGGATGATTTGTAGGCTATTAAGTGAACAAGGTGTACCCGGGTCCACCAAACACTGGGCCGTCTTGACTGTCTTAATTCTGCACATATTTCTGTTACTGTAGTCCTATTTACTATTTCATTATTTCATCCGTGCGTGGCACAGCGGATCCGTGCGCACTGTCACCTGCCGTGGAGACGCTGGCCTCACTAACCTCTCCTCCTCTGAGTCGGGTCTCCCTCGCGCTTGACTCAGTTTCACTGTAACGAGTGGAGGACAGAGGAGCCTCTTAAAGAAGAAGTTACAGGTCTGTGAGAGCCAGAAATCTTGCTTGTTTGTACCAAATACTTATTTTCCCGAGGAATTTGCAAATAAATTCGTTAAAAATCCTACAATGTGATTTTTCTGGATTTTTTTTTAAAATTACAGGCCTCTCTCATCTTTTTAAGTGGGAGAACTTGCACAATTGGTGGCTGACTAAATACTTTTTTGCCCCACTGTAATCACAGGTAAGTCGGAAAAGTCACGCCAGCTCAAGGTAGAATCTTCCACTGCATCACCATGCATTCAGGCTGAGGCAAAGAGAGTTGCACTTGAAGCTCACGCCGCATCTTTAAAGGAGAAGCTTTGGAGGAGCAAACAGAGGAGCTGAGGAGGAGAAAGGGAAAGCTGGAGCTCAATTATGGAAATGGCCGCTTCTGCTGCTAAAATAGCAGTATTATCAGTATTATCAGCTTTCAGTCACCAAGCTTGCTCAAACACACAATCAAATGAAATGGAAACTTATTTTGAAAAAAGGAACAAGGTTAAAGGACACTTCCACCACTCTCCAAACTCATGAAAAGGGAACAAGGTTAAAAGAAGCATTCACCACACTAAACCCACAATCGGACAAATATCAACCTACCCTTGTGGACATGCAACAACAACCATTAATGCAACAACATGCATATTGGAGTGCAACACAGAACAGCAGTCATGATATTCATCTTGAAACAGCAAAACATGAAAACCGTTAAGCAAACCTCTTTTCAGGTGCCTCAGTAGCTCACAGCCCATAATTAGAGGTTTACTCCTCGATACAGCGGCCGCGGGTTCGACTCCGACATGCGGCCCTTTGATGCATGTCATTCCCCCCCCCGAATATGATTCTAAAGCTTCCATACAAGCTATAGGAAAAATGGTCTGTTGCTACTATTTAACCACTTCCATCTGAACAATTCACAAAGTCAAATCAAGTTCAATGGCAAAGTAGTTCACCTGCAAAGAACACCAACATTTGTGTGTGTTGCACTCAAGGGAACTCACTGGAGCAGTGTCCACGATTGGAGAAGAAAACACATAGGGACAAGATAAACTTTTTAAAAGAAAAAGGAGTTAGCTTTGGCTGCCTCTGCATTGGGCGTAGGAGCAAGGATTGCGATAAGCGCCTGACTTGCAAATGTGTGCAGCCAATACCATCCCAGCGTCCTTCATATCAACCATCAGGTCACCACGACTGGTTTCTCTTTAAAGAGACCAGCTGCAAGCAATACAGATTAGGGGTGGAACGGTACATGTATTCGTATTGAACCGAAATGGTACGGGCGTCTCGGTTCGGTACATGAATTTACATGGGAATACACTGTATAAAAATAAATAAAACTCGCATGCAAATTAATTAATGTAATGTGGAACTACTACACGCGTTTCTTAGGGACACCTAATCTGTAGCCCCACCTTAGCTCTGAAGCTCCACCTACATGTCGAGTCGGTCCAGTGAGTCCACACGAAGCAAACTAGTCCCTTCCATATACAACCAAACACGGATGTACTGTAGCTGTATCCCTTCTTGCCTCGACCACAAATGGCTTCCAGGCCTATTTGCGTCACTGTTTGCTCTGCTGTTAGCTCCGCTTTTAGCTCCGCCGTTAGCTGTTAGCCCGTAATTCGCCAACAATTCGCCAACTGCTCTGTGTAACCGAAGCTGCTCATATGAGAGCAGCGCTTGTCTCCCATATCACACTACTAGCTGATTGTCTTATTTTGTTTACAAGTTCCAGATGGAGTCTGGAGATGTTGTGGGGTAGGCTACTTATTGTTTACTGTTTACATCTTATTTTATACACTTCAGGCTGTTGCAGCTAGCTCAGGGGAGAGACTGGATGACACTAGGTGGTACAGCCTGAGACATGCACAATAAAAAAAATTGCCATCTGCATTTTTGTTATGCTTTTCCCTCCATTGTACCGAACCGAACCGTGACTTCAGTGTACCGTTCCACCCCTAAAACAGATCATAAACAGCCCAAGGAAACAGTGGGTTACTCGCACTGTTTATTTTCGCCACGCTGTGGATATTCATGGACCCCAGAGGATGAATACTAATGTATTTTCAAACAGCCTGACCTTTTCTCTGGCACCAGTTTCAGAACAAAGTTTTCTTTGGGCATATGAGGACAATTTATAAAGGAGAGGGCTTTTGATTATTTCATAGATTTCCTACTTTCAATACTCTGACTTGAATAAATTTCTCTTTTTTCTTCTTGTGTGTCTATGAACAGGTCTGCCAGGGCAGCGTGCCACAGGGAGCACTATGGGTAATGTCCAAAGGGTGAATGTGGTTCTTAGGGAGCGTGGAGACAGACTGACTCGTGCTGAGGACAAGACTGTGGAGCTGATGCACAAAACCCAGCAGTTTGCAGACACCGCTCACAAGGTGACACAAACATATGTGTCACAAGTTTTTTAACAAGATAAATAACTGATTATATACGTGATAAAAAATTATTGAATATGTTTGTGATTTTTCAACATACATATTTGATGTTGTTTTATTTCCCTGCAGCTGGCCCTGAAGTTTTCAAAATAGTCAGTTGGAGGATGAATGGAATTCTTCAGGATGTCAAACATAAATCCTGTAACATGGACACTAACACTGTCTGATGCAGTATGCGCCCAGCAGATACAGCTAACTCCTCATGAATGTATGTAGCACAGTTGGTAGAGTGGGCGCCCATATGTAGAGGTTTACTCCTCGACGCAGCGGGCCCAGGTTCGACCTGCGGCCCTTTCCTGCATGTCATTCCCCCTCTCTCCCCTTTCATTTCTTGAGCTGTCCTGTCAATAAAGGCCTAAAATGCCCAAAAAATAATCTTAAAGAAAAATAACAGTGCAACACAGAGACCTAAATAAATAATCTGTCTTTGTATTTTTTTGCTCTTTCCCAGAGTCTCAGGATCATCTGCAATGTGTTTAGTTTAAATGTTTTGCCTGTTGTCAAATGAATCTCCTGTCCATTATAAGAAAAAAGAAAGCTGGTAGTAGATTTAAGCTGCAGTTATTTAACATTGTATTTATTTGTATACTTAGTTTTAAACACCCCTGCCATGTATTTTGAAGCCACTGCAACATTACATTGTTTGAACTTAATGTTTAATTTGATGTTATGCACCACTTGTTGCCATCATTCTGTATGTGTCACTACTTAGTGTGTGTGTGTGTTTGTTTCTGTGTGTGTGTGTTTCTGTGTTTTTTGTGTGTCTGTGCTGAATGTAGTGCAGTGTCATGTTCTCAAAATTGTGTTATCTATATTTATATCAATGTCTCCTGACCACCTGGCACTGCATTACTGTGTCTTCCGGTCTGTGTATGTCATGTTTTTTTAACTTAATGTGTGTATGTTAGAGGTCTTGTCTTGAGAGAGGTGAGTGAAGGTGGATCAGGTGGTTTGGGCAAGTTGGAGTATTTTTTTTCTTGTAGGTAGTTTCATAGTGAGCAATGCGAATGAAGCTGGTCTGTGTAAAAGTCAGGGTGACAGAAGGTTAAATGTTGACTTTAGTTGAAACCCTTTGCATTCTTTCAGTAATTTGGTGTAATACTGTCAAACAGTGGGTGGAGATTTGTTCGTATAAGGATAATCCAATTTGGTTTAGATTACATAATGTCTGTAAACAAATTAATAAAAACACACTTGATCTATTTTACAGTTACGTAACTTTACGTAATACGTGAATCAAGGGAATTCCTTTTAAGCAAGCTTTTCTTTTTTTATTTTGGCTACAGTCTAATGGGTGTGTGTGTGTGTGTGATGTAAATGTTTCTGATGTATTAACTAAGTCTCAATGTTTCCACCCCTGTCTTTGAACCGATTAAATAAGCCTGTTGAGCTCTGTGCTTTGTTTTGAAAAAATCATCCAGAATATAAACTGTTTAGCTTTGATGGCACTCCTACAGCAACAAAGACCCACTTCAGCGACATAGCATTTCACGTTTATCAAAGTGAATGATGAGAGCAACCGTTTTTGAAATTGGTCCATTATTAAGGAAGACTGCTGCAGTTGGCAACAAAATAAGCTGAAATGTATCATTAAAAGGCAAATGCGCACCTTTAATTTCCACACATTAAAAGTTATTGTTTTGCAACTGGCATGTTTAGACTGGAAAAAAGGGTCTGAAAACATTATGGAAGGACCCTACTTTTTGTTATAGTGATACTTATTGTTTAACATGAAACTGCCCCAAAATCACTCACTCACCAGACTCAATTCAATTTTATTAGCAGTAGCAAGGCAGAGCAGGGCATAGCTGTCAGGATTGTCGGCTAGGACTGGGACAAAAAAATCGGCCCTGGCATTTTAGGCCCAGGCGGCCCACACCCACCGTGATTGGTCAGACACTAAACAGCTTTGCAGTAATTTCTGAATTGAGCTAAAACAGGTTCTTGTGGGGGAAATACCTTGTCTTCATCACTAAATCAGTCATATCCTTACAAATGTTTCTAAACATGCTTCTATGATGGAAACATGCGTTTTGGCCTCCACATAGCACCCTGTAATGTAAAAACCTTTTCAAATCAGCTTTGCAGTCATAGCTGTTATAAAGTTGTTTCTATGTCAGAAGCATGAACATGCGTCTATGCAGGAGGAAATATGCATTTTGTCCTCCAAATATAGTGCCCTATAATATGAAAACCTTGTTTCTATCACTAAAACAGCTTTGCAGTAATTTCTTACCATGAGCTGTTATAAAGACAATTATATGTCAGAATCATGTGAATTGAGCTAAAACAGGTTCTTGTGGGGGGAAAATACCTTGTCTTCATCACTAAATAAGTCATGTCCTTACAAATGTTTCTAAACATGCTTCTATGCTGGAAACATGGGTTTTGGCCTCCACATAGCACCCTGTAATGTAAAAACCTTTTCAAATCAGCTTTGCAGTCATATAGCTGTTATAAAGTTGTTTCTATGTCAGAAGCATGTGATTTGAGCTAAAACAGCTTCTTGTGGTGGAAATACCTCGTTTTCATCGCAGAAACAGCATTGCAGTAATTTCTTACCAGATCCTCTTATGAAGATGTTTCTATAGCAGAATAATGAGTATGAGCGCAAACAGCTTACGCAGCGTAAAAACCTTGTTTCTATCATCATGTCCTTACAAATGTTTCTAAACATGCTTCTATGATGGAAACACTAAAAATACTGCCACAACAGTCTCTTTATCTGTGCTTTTCTTATTTCATCCTCAAGACATATGATTGAATCAATAGTACTCCTTCCCTTTCTAGAGGAGATAATTTCTCCAGTATGTTCTTTTTCCTTTGCCTTATACTCCTCACTTCTGCCTGTGCTTGCTTATATTCAATCAAATGTTGAAAGTTATGGGTTCTTTTTTAATCTTCTAAAAGCTCTGTTCCTTTCCCTAACTACCTCTTCACATTCAACACTCCACCATGGAAACGCCTCTTTAGTGACCCCGCTCCATCCCTCCACTATACAGTGTGTGTATGAGCGTTTGATAGCATAGTGGCAGTCCGCCACGGTAAAATTTCCAGCGCAACGGTATCAGAAATAGGGCAGACGCACAACAGGGTTTCCGCTATGTACACCACGCACCACCGCTCCTTCAGCTGTTTATGAAAAGTCATAAACTTGTAGCGCCCGTCTGCTCTACTGAACTCAAGCGAACAGTCATCCGCTCTCTCCCCCCTAGGGTGAGCAGAGCAACTGGGAACAGTGACTGGACGTCATCACTCGCGAGTTATGGCAACCAAATAAACAGGGCGAGTACTACTTCACTCAATAAGTGATAAACAGCGACGAAAGCTGCGACATGAAATCTGCACTCACGCCCGTGAAATATGACTTATTATAATAGTTTGTTGGAAAACAGCATTGTGGACACTGAAGTTCATGAATTTACTGTTTATCAGACCCCAGATGAGACAAGAAGTTAATGTTAGCCACGCTGCTGTGATGGCCCCTCTGCCTCTGACTCGCCGCTGCAGGAGTCTGTGTGTATTCCTCCGACACGCTGTAGTAACGTCACTGATTTAAAACCGTTTTCCAGGTTAGTGGGGGTGCATACCGCTCAAAACCAACATGAAAAATGTAGCTAGTAATGTTCACTCAGTGTTTTGTTGTTAAACTGTGTGTAAAATGAGCGGTGACGTTAAATCACCCTACGGTACCGTCTATTTTCTGGATGGTTTCAAGGTAACGGTCGGTAGCTTACATTAGCAGATAAGCCCTTACTCCGTCCAACACCCACCCCCCCTCCCCACCACCGCTGAAAAAAAAATTCTAGAGGAAACACTGGAAATGCAAAAAATTTTTGACTACTAACGGCGTGCGCCCGTGAGCACCCACGAAGGAAAACATAAATCGGCGCCTATGCTTTGCTCTCTGTCTCATCTGATAGCAATATAGTTAGATAACACAAAAATCAAATCTAGGTTTTAACCATGTTTCCTGAATACACATTACATCAGGTTTTACACTCCTACTATCTATAAACTGTTTAAAATCTTGACCATTTGCCAACAGACTCCTTGCATTCCATTGGAAAATGATCATAATAAATAAGATCATCCTTTACCTACTTCCTGACTGGAGTGTACAGAAAGACAGTCTCTTATTTCTTCCATGCCCAAATGCTGAACTGCTGCCTTTGCAATTATTTGAATCCTTTCAGTTTTACATTTAACCTCAGCTGTTGCATTAATTACCACTGCAATAAAGATAACCAAGTCCCTCTTTTCTTCTTCTTTTTTCTTAACCCCCTTGGTTAAACGCTTTGCACTCTGAACTCACTCACACTTTTCTTTTAAATTTTTAACCAGCTCCTTCATCTCAACTGCTAAAGGAATCCCATAAATCACTCCTGTACTTCCTTGTTCACCCACTTTCACCACCTTTATTTATTTATTTATTTATTTGCTTGAAGTTTTGCTCTTTCAATCTGCTCTTCAGAGTTACATCTAATCAATAAATTGCCATCATTTAGAATTCTAGCATATTTAACCTCACCAACCTGATTCTTAATTATTTTCGTAAATTTTAATGGATCCAAACTCTTCACTCCTGGTTCTTATTTCATTTCGATATTTATTATTCCATTTCTCCTCACTCTCTTTAACGCCTCTAACCCGCTTTGCTTTATTTATCCTCCTTATCTGCCAGTTCCCATCTTCTGGATCCAACTCATCCATGTTACAACAACTATCTTCCCGATTGCCTGCCATGATAGAGAATATGTTCAATTGTATCGTATACCAGACCTATACAGGCCGTCGGCCGATACTCCCGCAAAATACTCTCTCCACTTAGTCTATCCTACTTCTAACAATCCTTCTGAAATAGAGTTGTTATTTGTACAAAACAAAGCAAACACAACACCGCAAACTTTCTCACACAAAGACATTACATCAATACACTAGCTTCTGACTCCACTGATTCATTCACCTAACAACCCAGCAAAGATAGTGAGTGGAGCCGGGGTTAAAGTACTGAGCTTGATTGTAGATGGCCGGCAGGTGTGCGTGGCGGGAGAATGGTGATATGGAATGATGATCAGGTGTGCACAGTCAGCTGGCAGTAGCAGGCAGGAGGAGGGGAAAACACAGGAGACACAAAGGCAGGCCAACAGAGAAACACAAAAGAACTAGAGAACTGGAAACAAAAACCCCAAACCACCACAGTGGAAACACTAACAGTTTTGAGGAACCCATCCTTGACCCTCAAGCAGAACTATGACCAGCCATTATGAAGAAGTTTATAGTTGTTAATGTTGTGTCAAAAGGTACTGCATTTAAAGATGCTATTGCGCAAGTTTGCCGGCTTCATCCCCATCCAGACAGACATATTTTTTGGAAAGCCAATAGAAGTTTGGAGCTTGCAGGGAACAGACATGTCATACCCAGCATAATTTCTGCCTGTTGAGCGCATTGCTGGGAGATGTGTGGTTAACACATCCACTGTGCATTTAAGCAAGACCAAAGAAAGGTCACTGTATTACTACAGTGACCTTTTCTTTGGTCTTGCTTAAGACCATTATGCCATTATGCACAGTGGTTGAGCTCTAGGAGACTGTGATGTTGTTTGCATGAAATGCACATTTTACCTTGACAAAGCCTGATTAAAACTAATTGTTGAAATAAATTATTTAAAATTTAAATTTGTTTTGTTACGTAACATTGGCCATTGCTAATGACATACAGAGTAATTAAATGTATACTTTCATTAAATAAATCAATTCAAACTATAATTTAAGAGTCTATAATTAGGCTATACTGAACCTGATCTATTTATACCAGAGATTTTCTTAAAATGAAGTTAATACCTTTTAGAAAAACGTCACCTGGGGTAAAACTCCCCCTGCTACCCTGATTTGCATTTGTATAGCTCAAAGTATTTTCATTTACATGTTCTCCTCTAGAATTAGGGGAGCCAACTGCCAAGCAAGGCCCACGTCAATTTCTGACAATTCACGGCAGTTTTCGGTGTTGCCTGCAAATTGCCGTGTGCAGTCGTAAACCTGAACTTCCACGACAATCTACAGTGCCGCTTACAGACGAAAAATCCCACTTTTCATGCAGTGTGTATGGTTGAAGGTGCACCCTTTTATGGCGCCACAGCCACAGACGTGCCCATATCACTTTGGCCAAAGAATCCTGCCCTCAGGCCAGACGTGCACCATGACTTGCGCCCACCTGACCCGCCTCCAGCTTTTGCACAGCAAAACCACTGCCTTCCTTCAGAGTCCCCGCAGACTCTTCTCAAGGTGGCTGGAGCAGGCGCCTTCTCTGTACTCCAGGGAAAGGGGGTCATAGGCTTATGGCCCCACCTCCAGGTAAACTGGATCGGCCCAGTTACCAGAACTGGTCAAGGTACCCAGTACCTCCTCATTGTCACCGGCACTCTCACCATGCGGATTGAATGCCTCTCAGCACCCAACTGCACAGTTGTGACAGCCCCGGTCCTGCTCCTGAACCACACGTTCAGCCAGACCGACTCAACATGCGACCCTCACTCCCAGGAAAAGGAGCAGCCTCGGCTTTACCCCAAGAGGATAAAAAACGCAAACCAGTTGTGCCATAAGGGATAGCTGCATGCCTCACCTCACTCTGTTGGCATGCACTCCATCCTAAACTTTTCAAAGCAGTAATACAAAAAATCTTTTCAGGATATCATTTACTGTTAGTTCCATTCTGCTCCTCAAAAACTCAGTGCGTGCTTTAGACTGTCAGGTGTCACAGAAAACACAACCAGGTGCGAGCAGCAAGAGATTTAATGCGAAGCATCGGTAGAGAAGGAAGCTCTTCGGTCAACAAGCTCGAGCCTTGAAAGAATGCCAGCTGGCCTGGTTTCCAGGGACCTCGTTGTAGACCCATAAATCTGCTACTAACCGTATTGTAAAATCTTCACAGGTACACCTGACATATAGCAGTGCAATTCCAAATTTCTGTAGCTCATAAGAACGAGAGATAGGACTCATTTTTGACCCACGCATCAGAAGATAAAATGTATACAGACTAGAGTCTGTATTGAGTGTTTGTTTTGACAGTAAAAAAAACATGCACCAGTCCACATGTACATGCACACAGTCACATGTACATACACTGCCGAACTCCAGTTCTTTTCTGGAGTGAGCCTGTTAACCCCTAACTACTTTACTTTTCTTTCCTATCTTCCTTCATTTTTTTGTTTCACTACATTTTGGGTTCATGTCATATTCAAACAGCAGTAATTATTGTACAAGGGATAATTCATTGCTTACCTATTATTTGAAGGATTGTGTTTTGTTTAAACATATTGTGTTCACTGCCTATATTCAACATCTACACAATAAATTTCTCGTCTATTACATTCCTAGATGTGGAGTTTGAGGGAGGGTTGAGAAGTGCCGCGGCAACAGACCCATGGTCGTACTTGAATGAAGCATACCTTAGTCTCCATTGCCAGACCTATCGCCACAGCGCTGTGTCATCTGTTAGGCTACTTGGTTATAACTCAATATAACTGTTTAACCCCTAATAAACATTGTTGGGTACAGATTCAATTATTGGCAAATTATCAAAGATGTTTTATCAATATTAATAAAGTTATGAATATGTGCATTCGTAACTCAAGACAAACAATCAAAACAGAGCACCACCCTGGAAACAGGGACCAATAATTTATCTGTGAAACAGTTTCATAGGTGGTCCCTTTTAAAATACAGATCTGAATTAATTTGATTAATTTATCTAGTAGCTTTTAAAGGAACGAAAGGAAGGGTGAATTTGAGCACTGACTGTTCAACCAGTGATTATTACAAAAAATACACAAATAATCACAAGCAAACTGCCATTTAAAGTAGGTGGAATTTATTTAACTTCAAAATTATCAATGGCCAATCAATAATTCTTAAATCAGGTTAACCCATATACATTTTTACAAACTACAACCAAAACAAATTAAGCATATGGTGAGACGTCTCTGTGTCTCTGGGCCTGTGAGAGTGTGTGTGTGTTGAAAAGAGGGGGGGGGGGGGGACCATTGACATATATAATGGACCAACAGATCCCGTTGCTCTGGACGGAGACCAGTGAAGGATATTGGAAGCACTTTTCCGGTGACGGCTGAGCGTTACTGCGCAGCCTCCAACTGAGAGAGACGACGTAAATGTGCCGTGAGCAACCTGTCTTCTGGTAGCTGTGCCAAGAGAAATCTCAATCATTCCGAATCTTACAGAGACGGAGAGCGTATGTATATGTATGGAGATAACATAGGCACAGGCTAATTATTGTTAACTAAAATGCTAGTTAACATTAGTAATTACACGTAAACAGCTAATGTGAGACGAAACTGCCTGCGCGCTTCTCCTGTACTGTACGGTAATTTCTCTACTGTGCGACAGTAAGTCGCGTGGTTATGACACAACGCACACTAGCAACAATTTGTTTGTGTTGTCGTAGCAACCGGTAGCAACATGCGCGTTCATGAGCTCCTCTCTCGTGTCTCGTACAAGTGGCGAACTCATGAACTTGCCGTTTTTCATTGTCTAAAATATTCACTAACGTTCACTATTGTTTACATGCTTAGCTAAATAAACGATAAATGTATTTAGCTAGACAACCAAGGAGATTTAATAATTATGTTGTGCAACTAGCTAGCTAGCTAGCTAATAACTAGCGCTAGCAGTTAGCCTGCAGTTTCGTGAACAGCTTATCCATGGCTTCATCCCTCATCCACGTTACAAGCTTTACAGCATATAGCCTTCGGATGTATCATAAGAGAGAACCAAGGCGATGTAATCACTATGTCTGTAGTAACGTTATGTAGCTAGGCATATAACTAGCTATGTATAGCTCTTAATACAGCCATGCTAGCTACCCCTGATGTTAGCAACTAGCTAGTTAGCCGATAGCCCGCCAGTTTGGGAAACGCTAATGACATTACATCCACGTAACAGGCTTTACAGCATACATACATCCCTCGGATGTATCATAACTTCATAAGATAATACCATGGACGTATTAATAGAACACATGGTGAATTACAACCATTAGCTATATCCATTATTACAGCTAGCTACATGAGCTCGGGAGAAACAGTCATGTGAGCGGGCGGGCGCAGTCCCGCGGCTCTGCTCGCGTCCACTATGTGCGTTCATCATGCCAAATTTAATAATTCTGGATTCGCTTCTAGTGCATGTTAAAAATGTTAAAAACGTGACGTTTTAAACAAGGACCCTTTCAGTGTTCGGGCTGGTAAGTTGATATACCCAGAAACAAATTATCCGCTGAAATATAGACGTTTCTTTCGCCATGCAAAGTCTATGTGAAAAGTCTTTCTGGGCCATGGGGTGCAGTACCACCGTTATCCGCTAAGCCCATGGTGGCTTTTTAGACTTGACGCTCTTCCTGGGGGGCTTGGGTCCGAGGAGAAGCTTACCCCCTTGGGTGTGACGAGACCACAGGGTTGCTAGGCAACGCCTTCAAGAGGGCGGAGGACGCTGCCGGAGCTGTGAGTTAGCCATTAGCTCGTTCAAGCTAAGTGTTAGCCGATTAGATTGTCTGTGAGTGACTGTGGGAAGCTAGCAAGGCTAGCCGCTAAAGCTAACGTGTGGCTAGGAGCTAACTGTTAGCTAACTGTTAGCTAGTGTGAAGCACGTGTTGCAGACAAAAGAAGGGTACACAAATAAGCTACTTCGCTGTGGGCTAGCTGTGTAACTATTCCACGCACGTGTATGCCTGTGTGTGTATGTGACTGTCGTAGCTTGCAAGGCCAGCTGGTCACAGTAGCACGCTTGTGTTTGTGTGTGTAAATGTGTATGTGTTCGGTTAGCATATAAGAGGAGAGAAAGACCCTTATTAGAGAGAAAAGAAACAGATCACTCGGGAGTCTTGATTCTCGAGGTTCTGAAAATAAACACTTCTCTCTTTCAATACAGTAAACTAAACTCCGTGAAAGGGGGAGTCAGCAGGGTAGCTGCAGTAGTTTTAATCAAGCTACAGTTTCAAACACATCATCAATGAGTATCGTGATCAAAATACATTCACAGTAAAACAGATTGGACTCGGCGGTTCAATCAGATTAATAAATCAAGGCGCACCAGTAGCGCTTATTAACCCAAATCACATTGTCATAACACGATTGCAGCATTAGCAGTTATTACATTAATAAAAACACATACATTTCTCTGCCCAGAAAACCTCAAGCCTCCTTACTGTATGCAGTCCGTTAAGTTTGTCCAGCGGCTTTTTCTATGTAGAACAGAAACGGGTTAACCACTTGGCCAGGGGTTAACGAAACAACTCCACCCGGGCAGGGTGTGTGGAGCGGTTCAGAGTCGACTTGGGTGGGAAAAGCGGTCCGTGTTGTCCGATTTCCTTCTAGAGAAAAGCGTGGTTCTCTCTTCTGCAGATTTGAAACACTGGTCGCATGTTTCCATAGGGTCCAAGATGTTCGCCAGAAATAAATTCACTTTTCTTGGGAAATGGCGCTATTTCAAAGCAAACGTTCACTTGTGTGTCAACTTGTAGCGACCGAAGTCACAGGGCTAACGGTACAGATCCATTTGACTGACACGACTGAAGCGTGGTGTCGCGACGTCATACATCCATGGTTGATGCTCCACGCCCTTGACCGGCAACTGATTGGACGAACACGTGACGTGGCTGTGGCTTCTCGAGAATTTCAACAGTGTTATGGCGACTTGTTGAGAAGAGTTCACCGAAACGTGTTTCTGAAAACATTTTAAGCGAGAAATAGGCCATACAGTTGTTGAATCTGTCTTCATTTCAGATCGACAAAGGTTAGTTTGAAAGATTTTTCGTCTACTTCTACTGGATTGTCGCGTCGCGTTCAACGGATTAATTTGCATAAAGATGGGCATCGGCCAGCTTTTTTGCGCCTTCCTGCGCCACAACAGAAGTGTTGCACGGTCAAATGGATCTGTACCGTAAGACGGGGAGGAGCGAAGGTTCAGTGCATTTATTCTCTCGCAGCACCGGATTCTGCGTTCAAAGTCCGCTGACCAATGGGATTTTAGAATGTCCTTCAAGGTGTTGGAGTAAGCCACTTCCAGCCAGTTGAACCCTCCCCATGTGGAGGGTAACACCTAGGTGTGAACTTTAAAGGTGGTGACACACAGAGCCGATTATTGGTCGTCGGACCGTCTGGCGAGGTCTGTGACTCGAGTTTGTTCAGTGTGTCCCGTGCCGTCGTCTGTCGGAGGAGGAGCCGTCAGCCTTCATTTGGGTCGACCCGACATGTTGGAGACAGGGCAGTCGGGACTCACTCGGAAATGGCGAGCGGATGAGCCTCTCAAAATCTGACGAAAATCTTTTAAACTAACCTTTGTCGATCTGAAATGAAGACAGATTCAGCAACTGCATGGCCTATTTCTCGCTTAAAATGTTTTCAGAAACCCGTTTCGGTGAACTATTTTAGTACAATATGAGATCGTATTCTGAACAATCCGCCATGACAGTCTGGCTGTGAATTTCCGGAGAAAAAAAGAACCACGTGACGCGTTCGTCCAATCAGCTGCCGGTTTTCATTTTCTGGGAAACAATACAGAGCAGCTCCGCCTGCTGCTATGGAGACGTATTACGTTTCGCGCAGAGCATACATGCTCAAGTCGGTCTCTTTGGTATGTTCCGAGGCACTTTTTGGACCTGGGGGACCCGACTGATCAGTCCGACTGCCTTTTCTGCCGACGGTCGGCCGTCTGGTTGGTGTGTAACTACCTTTAGGCTGCAAAGTCTACATGCAGGCCCTTTCTTTGTCTCAGGCCCTTTGTTTCTGAGCACATGTTGGCCGAAAAATCCTCTGTTTGAAAAAGATAATGTTTAACCCACTTCTGGTTGATTCCAACAACATGTAGTGCAAACTCTGTTTACCAACTAAATGTGACCATGTACAAGTTAAAAAGGAAACCAGTGACTAGCTGAGAGTATTTAATAATCACCACACTCACTGATCTAGTTTCACCTTCACCCAGCCTTTTTTCACATTAAGCTGCTGAACAAACAAACATTAAACCCTTCCATTTATTGTTAAAATTTCAACCAAAGTGCAAAATATTAAACTGAGGGTGCATTCCATACTTTGCCATTGCACTGCTTTCGAGTTGCCACTGCTTACATATGTTGCTGACTAATTCACATAATTAGGGCCAGTGGAGAGGGCCCTATTGAAACTGAAGGAATTATAAGGGCGGGAGCGCCGACAGCGGTGAGAAACTGAAGGAATTATGATTCTTTTTTTGCCGCGCAATGAATCGCCTTTTGGGGACCTTATCCTGCTCAAAAACTCACCAAACTTTGCACACGCATCAGGCCTGGCTTTATATTTTAAGGGTTTCGAGAATAGGCGCACAAAAATGGCTCACTAGCACCCCCTACAAAATCTAAAAAATTGAGCCCCCTGCAGTACGTTTAACGTAGACTAACGAAACATTGGAGACATATGTAGAATGTCAAGATGTACGAAAAACGTCATTGGAGCCATACCCTAAACCCAACAGGAAGTCCGCCATTTTGAATTGAAAGTTCGAAATTAGTGCGATTTTGGCCATTTCCACATCGTACTTTAACGAACTCCTCCTAGAGATTTCATCCGATCAACTTTAAATTTGGTCTGTCCCATCTTAATAATAAATTGAATCTTAAGACGTTAAAGATGAAAAATTATTAAAAGAAAAACTTTTTGTCATGTGCGTTTCGCCATCGAAACAGGAAGTGGGTATGACTTGAGTGTACATTGTCTAATTGGCTCGGAACTTTTCCGGATTCGTAAGAGTCAAACCCTGAGGACATATAAAGGCCGATATTTACTCAAAGTCATAGTGCCCCCCTAGAGAGCTCCGGGCGTCACATGACTTGACTGTTTACGCCGCCATTTTGGCAGGCAAGTAGTGGCAAAAATGAACGCCGCCTGCACGGATTTCAACCTGTCCGAGTTCACTGTGCACTTTAATTCAAAAGACATAGACAGCTATGAAGCAAAACTTGATCGATTAAACAGTAGTGATCCATATAATGCTCCCGGAGTTATTTTTACGACCTTTACAAGTGAAACGGAAAGCTTCCCCCGACCTTCAATATCCAGATATTTACAACTATCTAATCAACTTTCATCGTCCTACTCTGGAGAGTCTTTGAAAGCCTACAAAAGCCTGGAGGGATATAAATGCACGCAATCAGCTGGATTCGTGATGAATATTCAGCTTTGGAGTCTACCGGCTAAAAATTGCTTTGTCGTCACTGGAAGGGTAAGTTAAATTGTAACGTTAATGCAGTCAGTGTTATAACTTGTATAGCTAGCTAGCATTAGCTAGTCTGTAACTTTCGCCAGCGGTTAGCTACTAACGTTGGCTGACGTACATTAGCTATATCAGTGCACTTTTCATCACAAAAATGCCATTACATCTTTATTACAGGTAAGTCATTCCCAGAGACTGAATGATCCTCAGTTGAAGCCATGGGTGGTTGTCAGGAATGATGGGGTTGTGTTAGGAGCCCACTGTAATTGCACAGCTGGACTGGGTGAGTGCTGCTCCCATGTGTCAGCTGTGTTGTTCAGGTTATGGCAGCATAACCAGGAAAGCGAAGAACAGATAGCTGTAAAATCAAAGAAGTGCAAGTGGGCCACACCAAGTGAGGAATCTTTGAAAAGAGTAGAATATCAGCAAGGGAAGGACATCATTTTTAACAACACACAACGAGGCAAAAAAGAGAGATCATCCAAAGGCCACTCTGCCATACCACCAGCTTTCCCACCTCTGACCCATACAGAGCAGGCCCAACTTTACAACAACCTCTCCAAAAGCTGTACACAAGAGGGACAGCCAGCAGTCCTCTCTGTTGTAACAGACTACGCAGCATCATATGTGCCAAAAGCTGTCCTGCTAGATCTATCAGAACCCCTCACAAATCTTTATGACAAGTAGACAAGGGAGGAAAATCTAGCAGAGTTACAAGACTGAGCAGAAGCATTGTTTGAACACAAAACTGTGACAAAAGAACAGGTACATAATTTTATAAGAGTTACATTGTAATAATGAAGCTTAGAGATCATAGTCAAATATAAACAGAAACATGTACTGTATGTGTATGTTGTCAGACTAAAATGATACATTTGCACACTTAATAATGTAATTATGAAACCATTTCAATCATATTTTCAGAGTGATATCGTAGAGCAGACTCGAGCACAGTCTAAGTCCAAAACCTGGTTTGATCAGAGAAGTGGTAAAATAACAGCATCTACCTTCAGAGCAGCCACAAAGACAGATGTCAAAAAGCCCTCAGTGTCCCTGATAAGAAATATATGGTATCCAAAGTCTCATAACTTCACCACTGAGGCTACCAGAGTGTAGAAGATAAGTTTAGCAGTTGAGCTCATGTATCTCATGTATGAGTTCACTAATCCTTAAATTTAAACCATGAATTCCACTGTGCCTAATAACATTTATCATTTAATAGCATTTGGTCTCTGAGATTATTAATATTAATGCATACTAACTTGCATTAATCTGTAGAATTTACAGATTAGTTCTGTAAATTCTAATCTAAACTATCTTAACTGTTTGTATTTATTTTCCAGATGGGGAGGAAGCTTGAGGACATGGCAAGATACTATGAAACACAGCATCGCTTCTCACACTCAGATGTCCTGGTGGAAACTGCTGGATTCAGGATTTCACCCTCACATCCATTTATCGGAGCCTCACCTGATGGATATGTTTCCTGCAGCTGCTGTGGTTCAGGTGTAATAGAGATAAAGTGCCCATTTTGTGCCAAAGACCTCTCTGTAAATGAGGCAGTTAACTCTCTTGCAGACTTTTGCCTTGAAAAAGATGATCAAGCATTTTATTATCAAGTACAAATGCAGTTGTTTGTTACTGAAAAACCTTATTGTGATTGTATACTTTGGACTGAAAGGGAAAATACTTCACCTTTTTGTGGAACGTGTGACACCAGATGTGCCATTTTTTGAGAAAGAGTTGGCATGTGCTAGGGAATTTTTTTAAGAAATGTAAAATTCCAGAGCTAATTGCCAAGTATGTTTCTGCTCCAAAACCAGCAGCAATATTTCAAAATCATGGTCAATAGTGGTGCTACTGCCGTGAGCCAGAAGTAGGGAACATGTTGGTCTGTGTGTCAGGTTTTTGTTCAGTTCAAAAGTTTCGCCAAACTTGCCTTTGCATTAAAAAGAATTCCTAAACAGTGGATATGTCCTAGCTGCATTCATTTCCATTGGAAATGAAAGAAATTGAGCCTTGCGGGCAGATGGCAATTAAATATTTCATTGTATGGTGAGACTTGCATTGTATGGTAACACTGAGCACTAGCTAGTAAGTTACTTGGTTTCTCCATAAATGTTTCAAAACAATCAATAATGCAAAAGTCTTTTCAAAGTTACTGTTCCTAAATGCATATGGAAGAGATTTTTTTAATGATTCACTTTCAGGCCATAGAATTAGACTTGGCACCAATCTGCAATACATTATGTCAATACAGTGTTTGAAAAGCTTTGAAACAGTGGTCGAATCAACGCCAAAATAATAAGCCAAAAATCAAAAGACAAATTCATTCTCATCTTAATTAAAGCCAGCGTGTATGGCTAAAATAGTATTAGGGTGGACTTTTCAGATTCAGTCCCTCCAGGATTACGCAGCCTTTTTTTTGAGATTGTTGCGGCCTAAAATGCCTGATTTTGCGGGAGCTTTTGTAAAAGATTGCGATAAAAGTTGCGATGTCTTTTGTATGTTTGTTGCAATGAAGTTGCAGGAGACAGTGAAAGTTGCAAAAAAAAGATGTGATTTTTTTTTGTATAGTTCTTTAAAAAATAAAAAGGAAACTTGTTTCGGGGAGAATAAAACTACTCTGGGCTGAGTTTTCCTGGTGGATTTAAGACAAAAATTATAATTTATTGAATGAATCAAATTTGAACATATGTGTCAGTGGCTTGTTGATCTTTACATTGTTAGTTAATTTCCTAACCTGGCCTGGGACACACATTCATACGGTTCGATAAAGTACTTATTGGACTTTAACTTATAATTGCACTTACAATAACAAGCGTAGCTGTCCTCAATTTAGGTCATCCTGTACGTCTCAAACAGGTTTTTCCTGCATCCATCGTATGTGATTGTGTGTGCGCGTCAGTAGCAGGGGTACTGAGCAGCCCCACCTGCTGCAGAGAGACGACAGGATGAAACAGCAGCCGCTGACTTTAGAGTGAATAAACGTTACAGCGTACATTGATGTTAAAATGTATACAGGTTGGCAGGGCGGTCTGAAATGTTTTGCTTTCACTGTATGTTTTGTTGGTAAATGTGAGATGTTCGAGTCTTGTCTTCATATCGGAAACAAGCTCTCACTCCCACTTGGTCAGAGTCACATTGTACTGACGTAAAGTCTGGCACGTGGGACTGCTAGGATTGGTTGAAGTCGTGGGAAACTCCAGTTATTGGTCAAATTTGCGGAAAAGTTGCGGTGATTGGTCAAAATTGTGAGTCACCAAAGTCACGGTGATTGGTTGAATTCGCGTAAAATGGCGCGATCGCAACATCGTGAAAATCCTGGAGGGACTGTAGATTTGAGATAGGGAGCTACAAAATGAAACATTGTCATTACTAGTGAATATGTTTGTAAACTAGTGAGGATATTAACCTTTTTATCATTGTTTTGTAGACTCATCTCATTCAGTGCCGTTCTATTCATTTTCTCTTTTAACAACATATTTTCAGTTCTCAGAGCTTGGCATTCCAACTCAAGAGATTGAATGCGTTTCTTACAATTTTCACTCTCGCATGGAGTTGCTGGATCATCATTTTCATCGGGAAAAAGGCAGAATATTTTCATTTTCAAGTTCTTTGTTGATGTTAAATTCCTTCACCTGGTCTGCAGCAGGACGCTTGTGGTTTTCTTGAGGACAGTCTGTTAGATCCATTACCGCTGCAGCTGATGGCTTTGGTGCTTTCTCTATTCTTTGAAGTTTGATCTAACCTCATTCTTCTTTTTCTCTTCTCCGGGGATGGAACATGATTGAATATTGAAGGAACATAGTCAGGTGACAGAGGGTTGTCACTCTTTTTACCTAAACCAAATACATAGAAATAACATGAACAAATTGTAAATGTCCCATAACACTTTAATGAGTATGTGGCTTCTTTTAGGTTAGCTAGCTAACGTTAGCCTTTGTAATCCACACAAAATCCTAACTAACGTAATAACTAACGGTTGTGGCTAGAAAGGGATACAGCTACGGCCGGAAAGTGCGCACAATTACCCTAAATCTCGCAAAAGCTAGGCTAATATAATAATATAATTTTAATATTTTGAACCAGGAAATTCGTGATAGTTCCTCTGGTGCATTTCAATCTAAACCACAATCTTTTTTCCTAAACTTCGTTTGGTGCCTTTCGTCGCCTTAGCTGTATCCCTACTAGCCTCAACCGTTAGAAACCGATTTAGCCTGTTTGCTAGCTAACGTTATATAAATAAGATATTTCTGTTACGTTACCTGATATGAAGTGGTCACAGCATAACCAAAATCCATTGTTTGCGGGCTCCCATCGCTCGGTTTGGTTCTGTCTGCTTCTAGCACGTTTTATGGTAGCTAACCATTTACTTCTTCTGTCGGGATCTTTAGGAATCCTATAAAATGCTCTGCCTTTATCTTTTTCCCGACGGTTCAGGCATCCTGGCGTCTAGTAACTAACTAGTAACTGACTCTGGCTCAGCTCCTACTCTGGCGCTCCACTCGGCTCTCCACTTGCCTGCCAAAATGGTGGTGTTTTGATATTGACTGGTGCTTGCTGGGATTGCATGACGTCAACTCCCGGAGCTCTAGTGGCCACACGAAGTAGGTCTAAAAGTCAAGGTGCTATACTTTAACGAACTCCTCCTAGAGATTTTATCAGATCGACTTCAAATTCAGTCGGTGTCATCTAAAGACCTTAACAATGAAAAGTTATTAAAAGCAAAAGTTTACGTCCAACGGTGTGGGCGTGGCATGGCGGCCATTTTGAGCATTTATTGATGAACGAAGAAGTTGTTGTAACTTTAGTGTACATTGTCCAATTTGGCCGAAATGTCTCACGATTGACAAGGGTCCCAGGGTCCCAGGCCTGAGGACATTTATAGGCCAAAATTGACTTTTGGTCATTGCGCCCCCCGCTGGCAACAGGAAATCAGTCTTATATGACAAACATCATCCGATTTACATGAAACTTATAATGTGTGGTCTACATGTGATACTGAGCCACCCCCTATACTTTAACCACGCCCACTTACTCAATCCACACCTCTTTCATAACATTTGAACCGTTTAAGGTAGTCTTGTGTGAGGTGTCATTGAACTCAGCAAAGAGTTCCTTCTTCATTGTTGATGGTTTGGCCCACCCCCTCTACTTAAACCACGCCCCCATTCATAACTGGTGACCCATTTAAGGTAGAGTCTTCTGTGAGGTATCATTGAACTCAGCAGTTTCTTTTTGATTGGTGATGGTTTGACCCAAACCCCTATGCTTTGGCCACGCCCCCTTTCACAGCTAATGAACTGTATGACGTAGAGTCTTGTGAGAGGTATCATTGAACTCATCAGGGAGTTCCCTTTTCATTGGTGACGATTTGCAGTATCTGAGTGCCGCGCAAATGCACGGTCGCAAGGAGCGGCGTCCGCCAGTAACCGCGCAGAGCTGTGAGGGCCCATCCAACACTGCTTGCAACTTTAATTAGGGCCTGAGTGCTGACAGCAGCGAAGGCCCTATTGAAACTGAAGGAATTATTCCTCCTGCAAATTAATCGCCTTTTTGAGGGGCTTAACATACTCAAAAACTCACGAAAATTGGAGGTTGCATCAATTCTGGTGAACATTTACGTATTTTAAGGGTTTTGGGAATAGGCGCACAAAAATGGCTAGCTAGCGCCCCCTACAAAATTAAAAAAATTGAGCCCCTGCAGTACGTTTAACGTACACTCACGAAACTTGGTACACATATGTAGCATGTCAAGACGTACAAAAAACATAATTGGAGCCATACCCTAAACCCAACAGGAAGTCTGCCATTTTGAATTGAAAGTTCCAAATTAGTGTGATTTCGGCCATTTCCACGTGTCGTACTTTAACGAACTCCTCCTAGAGATTTCATCCGATCAACTTCAAATTTGGTCAGTGCCATTGTAAGACATTAAAGATGAAAAGTTATCAAAAGAAAAACTTTTCGTCATAGGGCATGGTCATGGCGGGGTGGCCATTTTGTGCGTTTCGCTATCGAAACAGGAAGTGGGTGTAACTTCAGTGTACATTGTCCAATTGGCTCGAAACTTTTCAGGATTCATAAGAGTCCAACCCTGACGACATCTACGTGCCGATATTGGCTCAAAGTCATAGCGCCCCCCTACTGGCAACAGGAAGTAGGCCTAAAAGTCAAGGTGCTAGACTTTAACGAACTCCTCCTAGAGATTTCATCCGATGGACTTCAAATTTGGTCTGTACCATCTCAACACCGTAAAGATGAAATGTTATTAAAAGAAAAACTTTTCATCAAACGGTGTGGCCATTTTGAGTGTTTAGCGATGAGCGAGAAAGTGGCTGTAACTACAGTGTACATTATCATATGTGCTTGAAATTTCCCACAATCAACAAGTCATGCCTGAGGACATACACTGACAACAGGAAATCAGCCTTTAGGATAACCCGTTTTGCAATGGTCATACCAAACATGAGGGCTTGTTGTAAAGCAGATGGAAGAGCCAAAGAACCGTTGGAACAGTCCAGTATCACTAAGAGAGAGTCAGGAACCAGTTGTCTATTATAAACAGCACTGTACAAACTGAAAATGTCAACCCACAACCTTGAGAGCTTAGAGCAGGACCAGAAAAAGATGCCCAAGAGTTCCATCAGCTAATTTGACAGCAGGAAAAATTTTGTTCAGTCTAGTCTTGGAATATGAACTACTTTAAACTGAATGAGCTGAAGTCGAGCATTAATAGAGCATGCTTTTTATCCTGTTTAACCCTTTCACCCATAGCTCATCAGATATTACTTCGCTGATGTCCTTGATCCACGCCTCTTTAATATGAAGAGAGGGGGTTGCCACAACGAAGAGGTTAACAAACCGAGAGATCAGATGTTTGGAGGTGGGAGGTCTGGTCATAACATCAAAGAAGTCATGTTGCATGGGGGGTCGCATCTAGGCAAGAAAAAGAATGCTTGACAAAATTCCTAATTTGTAGATAACGAAAAAAATTGATTAGAAGGGAGTTTGAACTTAGCCTGGAGCTGGGCAAAAGATGCAAAATGATTATCAATGTAGAGATCCCTGATAGTAGTAAAACCTTTATCTGACCAGTGCTTAAAGACAGTATCCATCAAACCAGGCTTGAAACAGGGGTTCTGACATATGGGGGCATGAATTGACTTTTCTGGGAGATTCAGAATTCCCTTAATTTGCTTTAAATTTTTAATCGAGTTGCAGAATAAGAAATTATTGTGTAGCGATTTAATCTTAAAATCAGGATTTGAGAATAGAATGGCTGACAAGGAGGCACCAGTAAGTGACACAGCACTATTAAGCTCAATCTCAGGCCATCTAGGGCCGGGTCCGCCCTCCTGTACACCCCTCAGCCGTGGGCTGATTGCAGAAAAACCCATGCTCTGGCGTTACAGGGCCAGTAGTAATGCAGAAAAACAGGCAGACCTAAACCACCCTCCACAGTGGGCTTCTGTAAGTGGGCCTTTGAAATACGGGGGGGGCTTGGAGGCCCAGACGAAGGGCATGATAATAGAGTCTAACGTCTTAAAAAAGGAAGTAGTGAGGAAGATAGGCACATTCTGAAATAAATAAGTAAATTTAGGGAGCATGACCATTTTAACAATGTTGACACGGCCAATCAATGAAAGGGGGAGAAGTTTCCATTTATCTATCATACACTTGAGCCTGTCAATCAGATCCATATAATTAAGTTTAAAGAGAAGTTTTGGATTTCTGGGGATGTTAATCCCCAGGTAAGAAAAAGTGGTCATGGGTGACTCTGAAGGGGCCCCATGCGCATCTCCAACACGTTAACTAATGCTTAAATTGCACCCTCATGAAAGTACTCAGTAAGCAAAATTCAGAACACACGCTTGGTGAAATATAACAGGTGGGAAGGTATAAATGGTGCAGCATATAAAACATCGAACTTAAGAAAATAAAAATAAAATACCATAGGAAAATGTGTGTATATATGAAAAAGTAAACGCTTAAATAAATACACATAACCGGGAGTATCAATCAATATTAATACAAACCGAAGGTAAAAAATAAAATTGTCCCGGTGCTAGATTTAAGCACCCGAGAAAGCAGTGTGTGAAACGCTATTTAAACACATAACGTTACATTATGCAGCATCAATGATCAGCTAAAAATAAAAGTTAGACCTAAACATTTATATAATATATAGGATTTAGGAGTCATTCGCTGGGGCTAAAGAGTTGGCAAACCGTTCAGCATCAGCTGGTGACACAAACATCTTCGATGTGTTGTTGTAGTCGACATGGAGCTTGGCTGGAAAACGCAGGGAACATTTAGCACCAGCTTCGGTTATCCGCTTCCTCACGCTTGTAAAGGCTTGCCGCTGTGCCGAGACCTCCGCCGTGTAGTCGGGGAAAATGGAGACTCTCACACCGTGGTAGTGCAGGGGTGCTTGTTGACGGCTGAGTCGTAGTATGTCGATCACGTCTCGGTCGTTGTGGACCTTGGCAATGATGATCCGCGGCCACTCATTAGGCTGAGGCTTCGGTCTCAGGCTACGGTGGGCCCGGTCTATTTTTTACGGGTCCGCTAAAGTTGTCTTGGCCGAGTAGCTCTGGGATCAGCTTTGAAACAAAATCAATAGGGCTGCCTTTCTCTTCCCCTTCTTTAATGCCCACAATCCTGACATTGAGTCTGCGGGAGCGGCCCTCCAAATCATTCACCTTAGCCCTGAGGAGACCGTTAGCCACCTGTAGCTCGTTGCACGTAGCTTCCAGAGCTGTTATGCGACTGTAGCTTAGCTGACATGACCTCATCAAAATCATCAAAGCGGCGCTCAGTTTCATGGTTTTTCTTCTGAAGCAATGATAGCGTTGCTTCAATTGCGTCGAGGCGGCCCTCCAAAGATTTCTTTAAGCCATCTACGAGAGAGGTGATTTTCAGAAGCTCAGCGCCGTGGTTAGCAATACCCGCTAATATAGCATCGCTGCTAGCAGTCGACGAACTCGTCTTGGATGTGTCCCTCTGACTATCGTCTTTCTAGGGCATGTTGACATAAACCCACTAACGACAGGCTACAACACAGTTTCAAGGGCAAGCCAGCGTAAAATAATGTTAAAGTGCAATGTTATGAAAATAAAGTTGAGGAGATGGCACGGAGCATTCCGAAAACACGTCTACTCCATCACTGCGCATGAGCGCCCCCCCTCCGTCCAATCTCTTTAATATTACCTTCTGTATAGGTGTTGGGGGCTCCTTCCACATTCTTGACCTTGTGGGACTCACCGATGAGGTTGGTGGTGGGAATGATGGTGCTGTAGACACACACAGTCCAGACGAGGGATTTAATACCTGAAATGGATATGTGTTGCAGATCTCTGTAATTCTATTATTCCTCAAAAAGAACATTATTTCTATGTTTATTCTATTCTATGCAATAGAATTCTAGAAAGAACTCCAATTGCCGATATTCAATTGTTACTAATCATAATAGTTTTAGATATACAAAATGGAAAACAGACATCCACAAAACATTTATGGATATCTGCAATTGCATTGTTTCTAGTCATATTTGTAGATATCTGAAATTACATTTGTATTTATCGAAATGCATTTTAGATATTAAAAATAACATTATGGATATCTTGAACAGTGTCGATCTGTGTGGTAGTTCAAATTTGGTCTACCGGCAGCAGTGAAACAAGGGACCACAGATATATTAAACTGTATAGCTAACTCTGGTACAGGGCTTGAACTGTGCATGGTCCCTGACAAATAAACTAATAAACTAAACTACAATGTAAGTTAATAGGGCAATTATCCAGCTTGTATTTACCTTCATAAAAGTGCGTGTTTTGCCACCGACAGGCTAAGATTAATATTCTAAGTGTCTGACAACATTATGGAAAGGATCCAAGGGCGGACTGGCCATCTGGCATACTTTCCCGGTGGGCTGACGTGGTTTTTGGGCCGACCGCTGACACTTTTTTTTAATTTTTTAATTTTTTTAATTTTTTTAATTTTTTATTTTTTTTGTCTGGCCCATGAACCGGCCCATAAAAGTGGTAGGCCTAGATCGGTGGCCCATTGTTTTCTGCCAGGCTAGAATAGTGATAGAGATCATGGCGAAGAAACGCAAAGGAGGTGCAGAGAAGCTGCGTGAGAAAAATAAACAGGCCCTTCAAGGCAGATGCTGCCAAATGTTTCAAATTGACAGACATGTTTTCGCCCAAGCCAGTCTCACGACAGTTCGTGAAATGATCACGTTATTTAATCTATTGATTCGTGTACATGGACATGTTTATTTCATTTTTTTTCGTGATGGTCAGCACGTTTTTTAAACTAATGGGAAGCATCTTTTGTGATCACAGCACGACTATGGTAGCGAGTAGTAGGAAATCTGTGTAGGGAGGTTGGTTGGGGTGGTGGATGGGTCAAACAACACAGGACTTTTACCCCGGAGACCGGGGATCGTGTCCCGCGTGTGGCGTTTCATTTCCCCGTTCTTCTTTTACTAAACCCAACCTCCGTATAGATGCTTCCCATTATGTGCTGACCACCACGAAAAAAAACAACATAAAATCAATAGATTAAAAATAACGTGACCATTTTACGAACTGCTGTGAGACCGTGTTGTTTCAGCAGTAGCAGGACCTTCATCAGCTCCCGTGGCTGATGAAAGTGGTGTCTGTGTCAGCGGCAGTGGTATGCACAGTGAGGAGGAGACTCAGGAGGAGAGGGACAGATGAGGGAGTGAGGGTAGAACCTGCGGTAAGCAGAACTCCCCTCAAAACTATTTGCCCCTTGATAAAACTGAGCCAAAACAAGTGGTGGACAAACTATTGATGATAACACTACAATAAAAGAAGTAGGCATGATATACTATATGATTGCATTAGTTTGGCTAAGTCTGCGGGTGTAGGCTAGGCTAGTTACTGTTGGGACCAGCAGTTTTGTTAAACCTGATTTTAACCAAAAGGCCTCAGAGCATCTGTCTCTGAAAGACAAAAGACCATGCGGTCTTTCAGACAAAGAGATTTTCGGCCTACATGGAAAATTCCAATCCATGTCTCCTCAGAAAAGAGGGTGAAGCCATTTTATGGCAACAACCAGCAAGTCACACGTAGGTGTTAATGCACAAAATGGCCACAGTCAGAGAACTCTGATCTCCCATTGGTTCCTGGGACCATAAAAACAACATGGAGCCAGGTCAGGGGACCTGATCTATAATTAGCCTGAGCACCCAAAAATCCCGGTCTTCTTTCTACAACAGCCGTTGCTGCAAGCGCTTGTGCAAAATACTTCCATTTCTGGACAAAGTGGATTTATTCCTCGGTGTTCTGAAGAACACTACTGGATCCTGTAAAACACGCACCTCATGTTTTCAAAACTGTAGAAGAGAAAACGTTTCTCTACTAGAAAATCGGATAACAGTGGACACCGCTTTTCTTTTCCTCTCATCAAGTCGACTAGCTTTCATCCTGTTGCTTTTGGGAGGGAAAGCTTTTCACTGTGGCCGCTGACGAGCGACACGGGCCGTTCTGTTTTAACGTTGAAAGCTATGGACAGACACGAACGGACTGAACACACAGTAAGAAGGCTTAAGATTTTCTGGGCAGAGGAATAGTGTGTTTTATTAATGTGTAAAGGCTAATGCTGGCACTTGTTTGCCATTAATGTGATTTGCGATTAATATGCTATTGCTTGATTTATTAATCTGATCGGACAGGCGAGTCCAATCTATTTTCTGTGAATACACTCTGATCACGGTGTAGTGTTGATATGTTGTGTTGAATATTACAGCTAGCTTGTTAGACTGTAATTGCTACCTGGTAACTCCCCTTTCACTGAGTTTTAGTTATTGTACTGAGTGAGATAATCAGGTTTTTCAAAGTGTGTTTCTTTCTCTAAGGGGCTTTCTTTCCTCTTTCACTAACCTCTCTCTCTCACACACACACACACACACACACGTACGGATATACACACGCCCAAGTGAATAGCTGGCCAAAAAGCTAGTCACGTGCATCGAATAGCTATACAGCTAGCACATAGCGAAGTAGTTTAGTGTGTGTCTACAACTGCGCTCCTCGTAGCGTCGTTTTGTCAGCAACACGTTGGGTGGAGAGCTAACTAGCTAACTGGCTAGCTTAGTCACGTGGAGCTGAAACGTAGCCCACCACCGCCCTCTTGAGGCTAAATAGCTTTTGTGCAGCTAACACATAGCTTAGCTTCAATTAGCTAACGGCTAATCTGGGCGTGACCGAGCAAACCCCTGGTTTCGTCACTTTTGGTCGTACTCATCGGTATTTTAAAGAGAACACCACCTAAATGAGACTGTTTCACAGTTTGATTATTGGTCCCTGACTTCCAGGGTGGTGCCCCGTTTTGGTTGTTTGTCATATTGGTGGAGTTATGAATACACATATTCATAACTTTATTAATATTGATAAAATCTTTGATAATTTGCCAATAATTGAATCTGTACCCTACGAATTCCCAACATTACCTAACCTACGAAAGCCATAACATCAGTGTTACAAAAGGTCGGAGCAGCTAGTTAACGAGAATCAGTTGACGTTTAAGCTAGTTCTTTTATGTCTTCCAGGCTAAGTAAAAGGTTTTTTTTAATATATGATGATGATCCGTTGTATATTGTGAAAACATTATTTTGATAATTACAGTAAGAATCCCGTATTTATGTGTAGCAGATCTGAATCTTGACTGATGATGTTCTCACCGCTTTATTATTAGGCTATATTAGCCTACCTTTTTTCATTTAACAAAGTACCCTACATCTTAATCCTAAGCAAAACACCACCTTAAGGTTCATCAAACCTTAAGCTTGTGCTTGTGCACTTGTGTCCTTAAAGTAGCCTAGATAGACGCTGCACATCATGTATTGGCAGACAACAACTCATGATAGGCCTCTTCAAATTAAAGCACAGGGCCTCTTCAGTCGTGAAATGATAAATCTATATATATATATACTGTATATTGCATCAGAAACAAGAATAGGCTATAACATAAATACCTTTTAGGGATAATTTAGAATCATCATCAACATACAGTGAATCAGCTTGCAGTAGCCTATTCTTGTTCAGTTCCTTATTTAATAGGTAGGTGCTCATTGACAGTATACAGAAATGAAATTGAGACATCTACACAGCTGTATTTGTTTATATTAATAAATGGCACTCTTTTGAAGTATTTAATGTGTCAACTCTCACTGATTCTTGCATTACATGGCGTTAGTAGTTTTAAGGAGTAGGAGTTGGTATACATATTCAGGGGAGCGCAAGGACGGGTGGTATTTGTTATTATGTGGTGGGCCGGTCTGGGCCAAAATGCCAGGGCTGATTCTTGGTCACAGTCCGTCCCTGAAAGGATCCCTTCAGAGATAGACCTTTAAAACCTCTGAGACCTTTCTGTTTAACTAGAAACAGCTCTGAAGTCGCTAGCGCTAAACCCAACAGAATTTAAAAAAGCAATACTTTTAGCGTGTATAGAGCCAACATATTTTCACATGTAAATCGGTAAACTATGTGTTTATTTCAATCAAAACAAGAGTTGTGATGGTGGGAAAAGTGGAAAGACAACCCAAAACGGCTTTTCATAGTTTTATTTTTGTTTCTGTCGACTTTGAATGACGTGTATTTTACGTTGCTAAAATTACTGTTTATTTACATGGAGTCTGGTGGGTTTAGCGAATGCAATTTCGCAAAAGGACCTTACTCTGTAAGAGAAAGGTCGACCTCCTTAAAAAATCCTTTCCATAATGTTGTCAGACACTTAGAATAATAATCTGAGCCCGTCAGTGGCAGAACGAACACTTTGTGAAGGTAAATATAAACTGGACAATTGCCCTATTAACTTACATTGTAGCTTGTTTCACCACTGCCTACTCCAGGTTGAGAAAAAAAACTGTAGCTACCCTTTAAAGATGAAAAGTTATTAAAAGCTTGAGTTTTCATCAAACGTTGGCGCCATTTTGAGCATTTAGCAATGAAGGAGGAAGTTGTTGTAACTCAAGTGTATATATTGTCCAATTTGCCCGACATTTCTCATAATTGACAATGTTGAAAGGAAAAGATAAAGGAAAAACAAGAGATATGGTTCAAAGCAAAGTTACGGGTGTAAATGAGTTCATGAAAGAAATGAACAAGTGGTTGGCAAATGCAGACATTCCCAAATCTGCTGAAAATGTGACTAATGAGGATTGTGATGAGAGCAGAAATGGGGAGACTTGAGTCGCACTTAAGTCGCACAAACAGCTGACTTCAGACTTGACTCGGACTCGACCCAAAAGACTTGCGATTCGACCCAAAAGACTTCAGACTTGACTCGGACTAATCATCGCAAAGTGTTGTACTAATGCTGGGAACAGGCAAATTGTATCTTATAGTTGCTGAGGCTAAGAAATCCATGGCGCACAGGAGGCGGGACGCACGGATCCATCTCCCCAGGAACAAACGCTGTGTCAGGTGGGCAAACTCATGTGATGCGTAATTGATCCTGTGGATGATTTGTAGGCTATTAAGTGAACAAGGTGTACCCGGTCCACCAAACACTGGGCCGTCTTGACTGTCTTAATTCTGCACATATTTCTGTTAATGTAGTCCTATTTACTATTTCATTATTTCATCCGTGCGTGGCACAGCGGATCCGTGCGCACTGTCACCTGCCGTGGAGACGCTGGCCTCACTAACCTCTCCTCCTCTGAGTCAGGTCTCCCTCGCGCTTGACTCAGTTTCACTGTAACGAGTGGAGGACAGAGGAGCCTCTTAAAGAAGAAGTTACAGGTCTGTGAGAGCCAGAAATCTTGCTTGTTTGTACCAAATACTTATTTTCCCGAGGAATTTGCAAATAAATTCGTTAAACATCCTACAATGTGATTTTCTGGATTTTTTTTTAAATTACAGGCCTCTCTCATCTTTTTAAGTGGGAGAACTTGCACAATTGGTGGCTGACTAAATACTTTTTTGCCCCACTGTAATCACAGGTAAGTCGGAAAAGTCACGCCAGCTCAAGGTAGAATCTTCCACTGCATCACCATGCATTCAGGCTGAGGCAAAGAGAGTTGCACTTGAAGCTCACGCCGCATCTTTAAAGGAGAAGCTTTGGAGGAGCAAACAGAGGAGCTGAGGAGGAGAAAGGGAAAGCTGGAGCTCAATTATGGAAATGGCCGCTTCTGCTGCTAAAATAGCAGTATTATCAGTATTATCAGCTTTCAGTCACCAAGCTTGCTCAAACACACAATCAAATGAAATGGAAACTTATTTTGAAAAAAGGAACAAGGTTAAAGGACACTTCCACCACTCTCCAAACTCATGAAAAGGGAACAAGGTTAAAAGAAGCATTCACCACACTAAACCCACAATCGGACAAATATCAACCTACCCTTGTGGACATGCAACAACAACCATTAATGCAACAACATGCATATTGGAGTGCAACACAGAACAGCAGTCATGATATTCATCTTGAAACAGCAAAACATGTAAACCGTTAAGCAAACCTCTTTTCAGGTGCCTCAGTAGCTCACAGCCCATAATTAGAGGTTTACTCCTCGATGCCGCGGCTTCGACTCCGACATGCGGCCCTTTGATGCATGTCATTCCCCCCGAATATGATTCTAAAGCTTCCATACAAGCTATAGGAAAAATGGTCTGTTGCTACTATTTAACCACTTCCATCTGAACAATTCACAAAGTCAAATCAAGTTCAATGGCAAAGTAGTTCACCTGCAAAGAACACCAACATTTGTGTGTGTTGCACTCAAGGGAACTCACTGGAGCAGTGTCCACGATTGGAGAAGAAAACACATAGGGACAAGATAAACTTTTTTAAAAGAAAAAGGAGTTAGCTTTGGCTGCCTCTGCATTGGGCGTAGGAGCAAGGATTGCGATAAGCGCCTGACTTGCAAATGTGTGCAGCCAATACCATCCCAGCGTCCTTCATATCAACCATCAGGTCACCACGACTGGTTTCTTTTTAAAGAGACCAGCTGCAAGCAATACAGATTAGGGGTGGAACGGTACATGTATTCGTATTGAACCGAAATGGTACGGGCGTCTCGGTTCGGTACATGAATTTACATGGGAATACACTGTATAAAAATAAATAAAACTCGCATGCAAATTAATTAATGTAATGTGGAACTACTACACGCGTTTCTTAGGGACACCTAATCTGTAGCCCCACCTTAGCTCTGAAGCTCCACCTACATGTCGAGTCGGTCCAGTGAGTCCACACGAAGCAAACTAGTCCCTTCCATATACAACCAAACACGGATGTACTGTAGCTGTATCCCTTCTTGCCTCGACCACAAATGGCTTCCAGGCCTATTTGCGTCACTGTTTGCTCTGCTGTTAGCTCCGCTTTTAGCTCCGCCGTTAGCTGTTAGCCCGTAATTCGCCAACAATTCGCCAACTGCTCTGTGTAACCGAAGCTGCTCATATGAGAGCAGCGCTTGTCTCCCATATCACACTACTAGCTGATTGTCTTATTTTGTTTACAAGTTCCAGATGGAGTCTGGAGATGTTGTGGGGTAGGCTACTTATTGTTTACTGTTTACATCTTATTTTATACACTTCAGGCTGTTGCAGCTAGCTCAGGGGAGAGACTGGATGACACTAGGTGGTACAGCCTGAGACATGCACAATAAAAAAAATTGCCATCTGCATTTTTGTTATGCTTTTCCCTCCATTGTACCGAACCGAACCGTGACTTCAGTGTACCGTTCCACCCCTAAAACAGATCATAAACAGCCCAAGGAAACTGGGTTACTCGCACTGTTTATTTTCGCCACGCTGTGGATATTCATGGACCCCAGAGGATGAATACTAATGTATTTTCAAACAGCCTGACCTTTTCTCTGGCACCAGTTTCAGAACAAAGTTTTCTTTGGGCATATGAGGACAATTTATAAAGGAGAGGGCTTTTGATTATTTCATAGATTTCCTACTTTCAATACTCTGACTGCTCACTTGAATAAATTTCTCTTTTTCTTCTTGTGTGTCTATGAACAGGTCTGCCAGGGCAGCGTGCCACAGGGAGCACTATGGGTAATGTCCAAAGGGTGAATGTGGTTCTTAGGGAGCGTGGAGACAGACTGACTTGTGCTGAGGACAAGACTGTGGAGCTGATGCACAAAACCCAGCAGTTTGCAGACACCGCTCACAAGGTGACACAAACATATGTGTCACAAGTTTTTAACAAGATAAATAACTGATTATATACGTGATAAAAAATTATTGAATATGTTTGTGATTTTTCAACATACATATTTGATGTTGTTTTATTTCCCTGCAGCTGGCCCTGAAGTTTTCAAAATAGTCAGTTGGAGGATGAATGGAATTCTTCAGGATGTCAAACATAAATCCTGTAACATGGACACTAACACTGTCTGATGCAGTATGCGCCCAGCAGATACAGCTAACTCCTCATGAATGTATGTAGCACAGTTGGTAGAGTGGGCGCCCATATGTAGAGGTTTACTCCTCGACGCAGTGGGCCCAGGTTCGACCTGCGGCCCTTTCCTGCATGTCATTCCCCCTCTCTCCCCTTTCATTTCTTGAGCTGTCCTGTCAATAAAGGCCTAAAATGCCCAAAAAATAATCTTAAAGAAAAATAACAGTGCAACACAGAGACCTAAATAAATAATCTGTCTTTGTATTTTTTTGCTCTTTCCCAGAGTCTCAGGATCATCTGCAATGTGTTTAGTTTAAATGTTTTGCCTGTTGTCAAATGAATCTCCTGTCCATTATAAGAAAAAAGAAAGCTGGTAGTAGATTTAAGCTGCAGTTATTTAACATTGTATTTATTTGTATACTTAGTTTTAAACACCCCTGCCATGTATTTTGAAGCCACTGCAACATTACATTGTTTGAACTTAATGTTTAATTTGATGTTATGCACCACTTGTTGCCATCATTCTGTATGTGTCACTACTTAGTGTGTGTGTGTGTTTGTTTCTGTGTGTGTGTGTTTCTGTGTTTTTTGTGTGTCTGTGCTGAATGTAGTGCAGTGTCATGTTCTCAAAATTGTGTTATCTATATTTATATCAATGTCTCCTGACCACCTGGCACTGCATTACTGTGTCTTCCGGTCTGTGTATGTCATGTTTTTTTAACTTAATGTGTGTATGTTAGAGGTCTTGTCTTGAGAGAGGTGAGTGAAGGTGGATCAGGTGGTTTGGGCAAGTTGGAGTATTTTTTTTCTTGTAGGTAGTTTCATAGTGAGCAATGCGAATGAAGCTGGTCTGTGTAAAAGTCAGGGTGACAGAAGGTTAAATGTTGACTTTAGTTGAAACCCTTTGCATTCTTTCAGTAATTTGGTGTAATACTGTCAAACAGTGGGTGGAGATTTGTTCGTATAAGGATAATCCAATTTGGTTTAGATTACATAATGTCTGTAAACAAATTAATAAAAACACACTTGATCTATTTTACAGTTACGTAACTTTACGTAATACGTGAATCAAGGGAATTCCTTTTAAGCAAGCTTTTCTTTTTTTATTTTGGCTACAGTCTAATGGGTGTGTGTGTGTGTGTGATGTAAATGTTTCTGATGTATTAACTAAGTCTCAATGTTTCCACCCCTGTCTTTGAACCGATTAAATAAGCCTGTTGAGCTCTGTGCTTTGTTTTGAAAAAATCATCCAGAATATAAACTGTTTAGCTTTGATGGCACTCCTACAGCAACAAAGACCCACTTCAGCGACATAGCATTTCACGTTTATCAAAGTGAATGATGAGAGCAACCGTTTTTGAAATTGGTCCATTATTAAGGAAGACTGCTGCAGTTGGCAACAAAATAAGCTGAAATGTATCATTAAAAGGCAAATGCGCACCTTTAATTTCCACACATTAAAAGTTATTGTTTTGCAACTGGCATGTTTAGACTGGAAAAAAGGGTCTGAAAACATTATGGAAGGACCCTACTTTTTGTTATAGTGATACTTATTGTTTAACATGAAACTGCCCCAAAATCACTCACTCACCAGACTCAATTCAATTTTATTAGCAGTAGCAAGGCAGAGCAGGGCATAGCTGTCAGGATTGTCGGCTAGGACTGGGACAAAAAAAATCGGCCCTGGCATTTTTGGCCCAGGCGGCCCACACCCACCGTGATTGGTCAGACACTAAACAGCTTTGCAGTAATTTCTGAATTGAGCTAAAACAGGTTCTTGTGGGGGAAATACCTTGTCTTCATCACTAAATCAGTCATGTCCTTACAAATGTTTCTAAACATGCTTCTATGCTGGAAACATGGGTTTTGGCCTCCACATAGCACCCTGTAATGTAATAACCTTTTCACTGAAATCAGCTTTGCAGTCATAGAAGCTGTTATAAAGATGTTTCTATGTCAGAAGCATGAACATACTTCTATGCAGGAGGAAATATGCATTTTGTCCTCCAAATATAGTGCCCTATAATATGAAAACCTTGTTTCTATCACTAAAACAGCTTTGCAGTAATTTCTTTCCATGAGCTGTTATAAAGACAATTATATGTCAGAATCTTGTGAATTGAGCTAAAACAGGTTCTTGTGGGGGAAATACCTTGTCTTCATCACTAAATCAGTCATATCCTTACAAATGTTTCTAAACATGCTTCTATGCTGGAAACATGGGTTTTGGCCTCCACATAGCACCCTGTAATGTAAAAACCTTTTCACTGAAATCAGCTTTGCAGTCATAGCTGTTGTTTCTATGTCAGAAGCATGTGACTTGAGCTAAAACAGCTTCTTGTGATGGAAAACCTCGTTTTCATCGCGGAAACAGCATTACAGTAATTTCTTACCTGATCCTTTAATGAAGATGTTTCTATGGCAGAATAATGTGTATGAGCGCAAACAGCTTACGCAGCGTAAAAACCTTGTTTCTATCATCATGTCCTTACAAATGTTTCTAAACATGCTTCTATGCTGGAAACATGGGTTTTGGCCTCCACATAGCACCCTGTAATGTAAAAACCTTTTCACTGAAATCAGCTTTGCAGTCATAGAAGCTGTTATAAAGTTGTTTCTATGTCAGAAGCATGAACATGCTTCTATGCAGGAGGAAATATGCATTTTGTCCTCCAAATATAGTGCCCTATAATATGAAAACCTTGTTTCTATCACTAAAACAGCTTTGCAGTAATTTCTTACCATGAGCTGTTATAAAGACAATTATATGTCAGAATCATGTGAATTGAGCTAAAACAGGTTATTATGGGGGGGGAAAAACGTCTTCATCACTAAATCAGTCATGTCCTTATTAATGTTTCTAAACATGCTTCTATGCTGGAAACATGGGTTTTGGCCTCCACATAGCACCCTGTAATGTAAAAACCTTTTCACTGAAATCAGCTTTGCAGTCATAGAAGCTGTTGTTTCTATGTCAGAAGCATGTGACTTGAGCTAAAACAGCTTCTTGTGATGGAAAACCTCGTTTTCCTCGCGGAAACAGCATTACAGTAATTTCTTACCTGATCCTTTTATGAAGATGTTTCTATGTCAGAAGCATGTGACTTGAGCTAAAACAGCTTCTTGTGATGGAAAACCTCGTTTTCATCGCGGAAACAGCATTACAGTAATTTCTTACCTGATCCTTTTATGAAGATGTTTCTATGGCAGAATAATGTGTATGAGCGCAAACAGCTTACGCAGCGTAAAAACCTTGTTTCTATCATTATAACAGCTTTTCAGTCATGTCCTTACAAATGTTCTGATGAACATGCTTCTATGCAGGAGGAAATATGCATTTTGTCCTCCAAATATAGTGCCCTATAATATAGGTTTTCATATTAATGAAAACCTTGTTTCTATCACTAAAACAGCTTTGCAGTAATTTCTTACCATGAGCTGTTATAAAGACAATTATATGTCAGAATCATGTGAATTGAGCTAAAACAGGTTATTGTGTGGGGGGGACAAACGTCATCACTAAATCAGTCATGTCCTTACAAATGTTTCTAAACATGCTTCTATGCTGGAAACATGGGTTTTGGCCTCCACATAGCACCCTGTAATGTAATAAACCTTTTCACTGAAATCAGCTTTGCAGTCATAGCTGTTGTTTCTATGTCAGAAGCATGTGACGAGCTAAAACAGCTTCTTGTGATGGAAAACCTCGTTTTCCTCGCGGAAACAGCATACAGTAATTTCTTACCTGATCCTTTTATGAAGATGTTTCTATGGCAGAATAATGTGTATGAGCGCAAACAGCTTACGCAGCGTAAAAACCTTGTTTCTATCACTAAAACAGCTTTGCAGTAATTTCTTACCATGAGCTGTTATAAAGACAATTATATGTCAGAATCATGTGAATTGAGCTAAAACAGGTTCTTGTGGGGGAAAAACGTCTTCATCACTAAATCAGTCAAATGTTTCTAAACATGCTTCTATGCTGGAAACATGGGTTTTGGCCTCCACATAGCACCCTGTAATGTAAAAACCTTTTCACTGAAATCAGCTTTGCAGTCATAGCTGTTGTTTCTATGTCAGAAGCATGTGACGAGCTAAACAGCTTCTTGTGATGGAAAACCTCGTTTTCCTCGCGGAAACACATACAGTAATTTCTTACCTGATCCTTTTATGAAGATGTTTCTATGGCAGAATAATGTGTATGAGCGCAAACAGCTTACGCAGCGTAAAAACCTTGTTTCTATCATTATAACAGCTTTTCAGTCATGTCCTTACAAATGTTCTGATGAACATGCTTCTATGCAGGAGGAAATATGCATTTTGTCCTCCAAATATAGTGCCCTATAATATGAAAACCTTGTTTCTATCACTAAAACAGCTTTGCAGTAATTTCTTACCATGAGCTGTTATAAAGACAATTATATGTCAGAATCATGTGAATTGATAAAACAGGTTCTTGTGTGGGGGGGAAAAACGTCTTCATCACTAAATCAGTCAAATGTTTCTAAACATGCTTCTATGCTGGAAACATGGGTTTTGGCCTCCACATAGCACCCTGTAATGTAAAAACCTTTTCACTGAAATCAGCTTTGCAGTCATAGAAGCTGTTATAAAAATGTTTCTATGTCAGAAGCATGTGACTTGAGCTAAAACAGCTTCTTGTGATGGAAAACCTCATTTTCATCGCGGAAACAGCATACAGTAATTTCTTACCTGATCCTTTTATGAAGATGTTTCTATGGCAGAATAATGTGTATGAGCGCAAACAGCTTACGCAGCGTAAAAACCTTGTTTCTAGCATTATAACAGCTTTTCAGTCATGTCCTTACAAATGTTCTGATGAACATGCTTCTATGCAGGAGGAAATATGCATTTTGTCCACCAAATATAGTGCCCTATAATATGAAAACCTTGTTTCTATCACTAAAACAGCTTTGCAGTAATTTCTTACCATGAGCTGTTATAAAGACAATTATATGTCAGAATCATGTGAATTGAGCTAAAACAGGTTCTTGTGTGGGGGGGAAAAACGTCTTCATCACTAAATCAGTCAAATGTTTCTAAACATGCTTCTATGCTGGAAACATGGGTTTTGGCCTCCACATAGCACCCTGTAATGTAAAAACCTTTTCAAATCAGCTTTGCAGTCATAGCTGTTGTTTCTATGTCAGAAGCATGTGACGAGCTAAAACAGCTTCTTGTGATGGAAAACCTCGTTTTCCTCGCGGAAACAGCATTACAGTAATTTCTTACCTGATCCTTTTATGAAGATGTTTCTATGGCAGAATAATGTGTATGAGCGCAAACAGCTTACGCAGCGTAAAAACCTTGTTTCTATCATTATAACAGCTTTTCAGTCATGTCCTTACAAATGTTCTGATGAACATGCTTCTATGCAGGAGGAAATATGCATTTTGTCCTCCAAATATAGTGCCCTATAATATGAAAACCTTGTTTCTATCACTAAAACAGCTTTGCAGTAATTTCTACAATGAGCTGTTATAAAGACAATTTATAATTCATATGTCAGAATCATGTGAATTGAGCTAAAACAGGTTATTGTGGGGGGGGAAAAACGTCTTCATCACTAAATAAGTCATATCCTTACAAATGTTTCTAAACATGCTTCTATGCTGGAAACATGGGTTTTGGCCTCCACATAGCACCCTGTAATGTAATAACCTTTTCAAATCAGCTTTGCAGTCATAACTGTTATAAAGTTGTTTCTATGTCAGAAGCATGTGACTTGAGCTAAAACAGCTTCTTGTGGTGGAAATACATCGTTTTCATCGCGGAAACAGCATTGGAGTAATTTCTTACCAGATCCTGTTATGAAGATGTTTCTATGGCAGAATAATGTGTATGAGCGCAAACAGCTTATGCAGCGTAAAAACCTTGTTTCTATCACTAAAACAGCTTTGCAGTAATTTCTTACCATGAGCTGTTATAAAGACAATTATATGTCAGAATCATGTGAATTGAGCTAAAACAGGTTATTGTGGGGGAAATACGTCTTCATCACTAAATCAGTCATGTCCTTATTAATGTTTCTAAACATGCTTCTATGCTGGAAACATGGGTTTTGGCCTCCACATAGCACCCTGTAATATAAAAACCTTTTCACTGAAATCAGCTTTGCAGTCATAGAAGCTGTTATAAAAATGTTTCTATGTCAGAAGCATGTGACTTGAGCTAAAACAGCTTCTTGTGATGTAAAACCTCGTTTTCATCGCGGAAACAGCATTGGAGTAATTTCTTACCTGATCCTTTTATGAAGATGTTTCTATGGCAGAATAATGTGTATGAGCGCAAACAGCTTACGCAGCGTAAAAACCTTGTTTCTATCATTATAACAGCTTTTCAGTCATGTCCTTACAAATGTTCTGATGAACATGCTTCTATGCAGGAGGAAATATGCATTTTGTCCTCCAAATATAGTGCCCTATAATATGAAAACCTTGTTTCTATCACTAAAACAGCTTTGCAGTAATTTCTTACCATGAGCTGTTATAAAGACAATTATATGTCAGAATCATGTGAATTGATAAAACAGGTTATTATGGGGGGGGAAAAAACGTCTTCATCACTAAAGCAGTCATGTCCTTATTAATGTTTCTAAACATGCTTCTATGCTGTAAACATGGGTTTTAGCCTCTACATAGCACCCTGTAATGTAATAACCTTTTCAAATCAGCTTTGCAGTCATAGAAGCTGTTATAAAGTTGTTTCTATGTCAGAAGCATGTGACTTGAGCTAAAACAGCTTCTTGTTTTCGTTTTCATCGCGGAAACAGCATACAGTAATTTCTTACCTGATCCTTTTATGAAGATGTTTCTATGGCAGAATAATGTGTATGAGCGCAAACAGCTTACGCAGTGTAAAAACCTTGTTTCTATCACTATAACAGCTTTGCAGTAATTTCTTACAAATGTTCTGATGAACATGGTTCTATGCAGGAGGAAATATGCATTTTGTCCTCCAAATATAGTGCCCTATAATATGAAAACCTTGTTTCTATCACTAAAACAGCTTTGCAGTAATTTCTTACCATGAGCTGTTATAAAGACAATTATATGTCAGAATCATGTGAATTGAGCTAAAACAGGTTATTGTGTGGGGGGGACAAACGTCATCACTAAATCAGTCATGTCCTTACAAATGTTTCTAAACATGCTTCTATGCTGGAAACATGGGTTTTGGCCTCCACATAGCACCCTGTAATGTAATAACCTTTTCAAATCAGCTTTGCAGTCATAGCTGTTATAAAGTTGTTTCTATGTCAGAAGCATGTGACTTGAGCTAAAACAGCTTCTTGTGGTGGAAATACATCGTTTTCATCGCGGAAACAGCATTACAGTAATTTCTTACCTGATCCTTTTATGAAGATGTTTCTATGGCAGAATAATGTGTATGAGCGCAAACAGCTTAAAAACCTTGTTTCTATCATTATAACAGCTTTTCAGTCATGTCCTTACAAATGTTCTGATGAACATGCTTCTATGCAGGAGGAAATATGCATTTTGTCCTCCAAATATAGTGCCCTATAATATGAAAACCTTGTTTCTATCACTAAAACAGCTTTGCAGTAATTTCTTACCATGAGCTGTTATAAAGACAATTATATGTCAGAATCATGTGAATTGAGCTAAAACAGGTTCTTGTGTGGGAAAAACCTTGTCTTCATCACTAAATCAGTCATATCCTTACAAATGTTTCTAAACATGCTTCTATGCTGGAAACATGGGTTTTGGCCTCCACATAGCACCCTGTAATGTAAAAACCTTTTCACTGAAATCAGCTTTGCAGTCATAGCTGTTGTTTCTATGTCAGAAGCATGTGACGAGCTAAAACAGCTTCTTCCATCCATCATCCATCCATCCATCTATCTACCTTCCATCAATCAATCAAGCTTCAATCCATCCATCTTCCATCCATAATCCGTCTATCTATCCATCCATCCATCTATCCATCCATCCATAATCCATCTATCAATCCATCATCCATAATCCATCCATCCATCCATCTTCTATCTTCCATACATAATCAATCCATCCATCTTTCTATCTATCCATCTTTCTATCTTCCATCCATAATCCATCTTCCATCCATCTTTCAGTCATCCATCAATCAATCTAGCTTCCAGCCATAATCCATCCATCGATCTTCCATCCATCCATCTATCTACCTTCCATCCATCCATCCATCCATCTTCCATCCATCCATTTTCCATCCATAATCCATCTCGCTATCCAGCTTCCATCTACCTTCCATAAGATGGATAGATATCAATCCATCATCCATAATCCATCCATCCATATTCTTCCATACATAATCCATCCATCCATACATAATCCATCCATTCAGCTATCTTCCATCCATAATCCATCTATCTCTCCATCCATCTTCCATCTCTCTATCCATCTTCCATCCATCCATCTTTCTATCCATCCATCTATCTTCCATCCATCCATCCATCTTCCATCCATCCATCCATCTTCCATCCATCCATCCATCTTCCATCCATCTTCCATCTTCGATCTAGCCATCTTTCTATCTTCCATACATAATCCATCCATCATCCATCCATCCATCTATCTACCTTCCATCCATCCATCCATCAATCAAGCTTCAATCCATAATCCATCCATCCATCTATCTTCCATCCATCATCAATGCATCTATCCATCCATCCATAATCCATCTATCAATCCATCATCCATAATCCATCCATCCATCTTCCATCTATTTATCTTCCATACATAATCCATCCATCCATCTTCCATCCATAATCCATCTCTCTATCCATCTTCCATCCATCCACAATCCATCTATCAATCTTTCTATCTTCCATCCATAATCCATCCATCTTTCTATCTATCCATCTTTCTATCTTCCATACATAATCCATCCAGCCATCCATCAATCAATCTAGCTTCCATCCATCCATCTTCCATCCATCCATCTATCATCCATAATCCATCTCGCTATCCATCTTCCATCTACCTTCCATCCATCCATCCATGTACCTTCCATCCATCCATCCATGTACCTTCCATCCATCTTTCAGTCATCCATCCATCCATCCATCCATAATCCTTATGGATGGAAGATGGATAGATATCAATCCATCTTCCATACATAATCCATCCATCCATCTTCCATACATAATCCATCCATCCATCTTCCATACATAATCCATCTATCTCTCCATCCATCTATCTATCCATCTTCGATCTAGCCATCTTTCTATCTTCCATACATAATCCATCCATCCATTTTCCATCCATCCATCTTTCTATCTTCCATCCATAATCCACCTCTCTCTCTATCCATCTATCTATCTATCCATCTTCCATCCATCCATCTTTCAGTCATCCATCCAGCCATCCATCAATCTAGCTTCCATCCATAATCCATCCATCCTTCTATCTTCCATCCATCCATCCATAATCCATCTTGCATCCATAATCCATCTCTCTATCCATCTTCCATCCATCCATCTTCCATAATCCATCTCTCTATCCATCTTCTATCCATCCATCTTCCATAATCCATCTCTCTATCCATCTTCCATCCATCCATCTACCTTCCATCCATCCATCTTTCTATCAACCATCCATCTACCTTCCATCCATCTTCCATCCATCCATCCTACCTACCTTCCATCCATCCATCTTTCAGTCATCCATCCATCCATCTTCCATTCATCCATCCATCTTTCAGTCATCCATCCATCTATCTTCCATCCATCCATCTCTACCTAGCTATCTATCTTCCATCCATCCGTCAGTCATGTCCTTACAAATGTTCTGAGAAACATGTTTGTATGCAGGAAACGTGTTTTGGCCTCCAGATATAGCGCCCTTTAATATGAAAACCTTGTTAGTATAACTAAAATAGCTTTGCTGTCATTTACTTACAGCTTTCTGTAGAGAAAGCATGCGTTTTAGCCTCACATAGCACCCTGTAATGTAAAAACCTTGTTTCTATCACTAAAACAGCTTTGCAGTCATTTCTTACCAGAAGCTGTTTATCAGAACATTTGTAAGGACATGACTGAAAAGCCGTTATAATGATAGAAACAAGATTTTTACGCTGCATAAGCTGTTTGAGCTTAATACACATGATTCTGACATAGAAACATAATAAGAGCACCTGGGTAAGAAACTACTACAATGCTGTTTTAGTGATGAAAATTAAGTTTTTACATTACAGGGCGCTAGGTGGAGGCCACAAAATGCATGCTTTCTGCATACGAACATGTTTATCAGAACATTTGTGTAGAGTCTTTTACTAACTCTTACATTAGGCCATGAGGTGCGACCAGGGGAGAACTTGCTTGTGTTCTGTGTGCCAATAGTCAATGTCCAAAATCTGTCTGCAATTCGGTGCTGTGACCCATTTATTCTCTGACGGCCTGCTCATACAAATAAATTTCTGGTTTAGTTCCATTCTAGTTTTTTTTGCACACAAATCAAACAATGGCACACAAACATGACACGGTGAAAAGCTGTATGCTTTCCCCTTTTTCCCACACACCTGTGTACCTGTGGCTGATTACCTTTATGCCTTCCCAAAGGCAATGCTCCACACAGTGCTCAAACATAAAACTGCAGATTAATTATATAAACAAAATAAAACATTCAAGTTGCATTGCATTAATTTTTTTTACCAGAAGCTGTTAAAGATGTTTCTATGTCAGAATCTTGTTGAATTGAGCCAAAACAGCTTCTTGTCCCTTGTTCCCACCACTGAAACAAAATTGCAGTAATTTCCTTACAGAAGGTCTGATAAACATGTTTCTATGCAGAAAACATGCATTTTGGCCTCCACATCATTTTGGCCTGAAATGTGAAAACCTTGTTTCTATCACTAGAACAGCTTTGGGAGACCCTGCCTCAATTTGTCGTCAACTAAGCGGAAATGTAATTTCCTCGGAAAACCCCCAATATATAAGTGTGCATTGTTTGTGTTTACAACACGTTATTATGGATTTGCAGTTCTAGGAAAGACCCGCCCTACGAAGCAGGTTGGTTGAGGTTAGGCATTGACCTCAAGTAGTTAAAGGTCCAATATGTAATACTGCCGTATAGTAAGTAATTGGCGTTTAAAATGGTTACTGCAGTCCAAATTCTAAATACTGAAAAGAGTCGTCTCTCCAGCCCCTCCTTCCCATCGTCGAAGTTCATGGGAGTTGCCAGGTTGAAAACATAAACCCAACATCACACAATGTCAATGTTAGCTTGATGCTAGTCTCACATTGCCAGACATTACTCCACAGCGCAAAAAGATCTGTTGGCGTTGCTCCAAGTGAATTCCTTTATGTCAGGGTTTAAAAATCACCAAACATCTATGATTGACAGTTTTTCACAAATAAATGCAGTACTTTTGAATCTTGAATGTGAGAAGGTCATCTGGAGCATCATTATAATCCCCTCCAATAATCAAGTGTGCGTCCTTATATTTGTTTTTAAGGGCTTCAAGTTTCATACAAAATCTACCCTCATCTGAGAGAAGAGATTCAACAATGTCTCCTTTAAACTTGTTAAGGAGAATGGTGACACCTGGTGATTGTTGAGAGACATGACAGAAATAACATTGATTACTCCATTGTGCTTTCCAAAACTTCACATCACTGTCATCACTGAGTCGCTTGTAAAATTATCAAGTCAGCATTTTTTCATCTACTGGACATAAAGATTGATTTCCTTTTGGTGATGTCAGGGACGTCTGACATTAAAAGATTTCATTTTTAAGGAACTAAAAGAGAAGCCTGCCAATCAAGTCTGAACTGGATGTCTGCTAACGGTTATAGTTCTTTAACTAGTTAAAACGAAAATACTCTGAGATTAGTTTACCGCCATCTAATAAATTGGGAATCCTCTGTATGTTTGTGTGTGTGTGTGTGTGTGTGTGTGGGGGGGGTCTGTCTTTGAAATATCTCATGAACCATTCATCCATGCATACACTTGGTTTCCTGGGTACCCAATGAACTTGGATGAATGAACCAACTTTGACTGCGGTACACTTTTTGGTGCTTCCAAAGTTACATGATTGCTGGAAACCTTTTTCCTGGGGCACAAGCAGATGGCTGACAGGAACATCACAACTGTTGTGTTAATAAAAGCCCAGTTTAAATTAAAGGCAGAATAACCTAATCTCTGAGCTTCCTCCGCAGCAGTGTGCAGATAGGTCTGACAATGTTTGGAAATGAACACCTCTGCTGAAGTGTTAAATTCGTTAACGATAATATGACACGAGACAACACTGACTGTAGCGATATCAACATGCAATATCGTTGACGAATAAGACAACACTAAAATGTAGTTGAACATAAACTCTTAATCTCTCTCTCTCTATTAACGCAGCTTTTTGCTGATTGACTCTCACAGTGGGCCAGATGGGTCCATGGGTCCATGTGTCTGATTGCCCATATTTTAATTGTGATATTTTGTGATTAAATTCTGAATCTGCAACGTTCTCTGTCAGGTAGGAGTACAATGTCTTCCTCTGATGTAGAACTACACTTTAAGTCAGTAGTAGGCTATACAATGGAGTTCCATTTAAAGTGCTTTAGGGTCCTAATTTTGTGGTACTATTTGGTTCTGGAGAATGCTACAAACATAAATGCCACAGGCCAAGCAATCGGCCCGTTCCGAACAGGCACATTTTTATCGGGCACTGTACTAGTACTTTAAACACAGGTCCCCAAAAGAACTCTGAAATTCTTATTTTAACTAATTGAATGAATATGTTGCTCTATTACTTCTAGACAGGAGAGCAAATGAACCCATTAAGATTTGGGTTCCACTTACCTGATTTGTCTTTATACAAATTTAGCGCACAGTTGGCTGGAGCCTTTTAAAATGATATTGCCAAGGACTGCTTCACTGTAGTAGTTGTGTACATGACAATATATAATACATATGTTTTAATAAGCTGTACTGTGTAAAAAAAAACTAAAACTAAACGGAATTTAATCGGCAAATGTTCATAGTATAAAAAATATGTTCAATGTCCAAAAATAATAATCCAAAGATTTGTGGAATAATGCAATGACTTACATAAATGTAAATGTTGACATTAAAAGCAGTATAATTTCACATAATCTTGGGATGAATATCACAGTGCTTCTCTGGCGATATAAGTACTTTTTAAGAGAAAAAAGAATTTTTCATAATGTCACTATAGCGTTATAGAATTTAACCTTTTTGATGTATTAGTATTATTAGTTGATGACATGCCAATTCTCATAATAACCCTGTAATACTGTAGATATAAATGAAATAATAACTAGACATTTACTTAATAATAGCATAATTATTCTCTTGCAGAAATAGAGACACACAGTGATGAACCTGTGTTGGGTTTCACATATTTGTCAAGGCAGGATTCATCACCAGAGGGCAGTAGTACGTCATTGAGTGCTGCCTGAACTAAATCCATCCAGAATGAATCATACACAAAGATATGTCATCACTTAGATTGGTAGATAAAAAAAACTTATTAAGTCTAAATGGCATTAATTGGATAATTAATTGCACTATTAAAGACATTTCTGCCATTTCCAACACTAATAATCATTTGTAAATGGATTTCTATCAGCTAACACCAACACAACTTCACTCCTCTGCAAGATGGGGACTATTCCTGTGCACAGACGCTGTTTCCACCCTATCAACTCACTCTTGTCCTTCCAATTAATTCTTATCCATGACCTGTCTCATCTCCTCCGACATGGCAGGACAGGGCCAGTTGTGATGAATGTGACATTAACGGGAAATGAAGTCGGGGAGATGCGACGCCCCAGTCCAATAGTGGCATTTGTCAGTGCCCTGGTCATGCAGATTGGGCCAGCCTTGCCCACTGACTATTATTAATGATGACGGAGGCCCTGTCTTTTTCTCCCTGTATGGCTTTCCCGAGCACAGCACAGTTTCCAAGCATGACCCTTCTCATATTAAGCCCACACAGATCAGAGACACAACATGCACGCCAACATTAAAAATATGGGTGTTTTCTGAAGTAGCTGGTAAGTATTTGGACTGCTGTACAGTATACTGGGAGGACCACATCATGGTTTGTAATAAAGAAATGGAATAACATGGCTTTTCCCTGACAGGTGAGGTAGCCACAGCAGGCTCAGATGGATGGGGGGATTGGGTCGGTTGTATAAGACTTCAGGAATTCAGCACATTCCCCTGGTCATTCATCATTCACTGACACATCCACTTATATCCACACCACACATACAGAAAGATGTGATCCTCTGTTTGATCAGCAATCTGGCATTTCCCTTCACAACACACGTTTTGGCCAGGTCTGTCCGTCCATCTGTCTGTATTCTGTGTGTTCATGATTATCAGCGATGACACTCTGGTAAGGCTGTGACGTTAACCGCATCATCTCAATACGGGCAGTGACATGACAGTACCGCAGTGATGACATTATCACCACATTTTTTATTTGTTTAATATTTTTGCTGGTAAAAGTTACAGGAGTGCATATGTCATGTCATATGAAATATAATGAACACAATACCCATTGTTTAGTTATGATCATGGCTGTCGTGTATCGTATATTCAAGAGATTATGGAGAAAAAAACTAACAGATGTTAATCCAATATACTTTTTGTCAAATTCAACGAATATTCGGTGACCTAGCTCTTTATTCTCTGTGTGCACTGAAAAAAATCTGGTGTTCCTACACAGCCCTGGCTGTGTTTTTATTCAACGCTGCAAAAAACGTGATTTCAAAGTAGGGCTGTTCCGAATACCATTTTTTGAGCTTCGAAGCTTCGGTGCTTTTCAACAGCGAATATTCAATGCTTCATTGAACATTGACATTTAGCTAGCAGCGTAATCCCTACAAAACACTACAGTGAATTTCAGGCTGAATGCACATTTTTTTTAAATAAAAAAAACAAACACAAATATTCAAATCCCAAAACTGAAAATTTAAGCTACCCATCGAACGAATATTCGGATCCAGCCCTATTTCAAAGGAATGAAAACTGATGAGGGCCTAGTCATTATGGAAAAGGGAGTAACATTAGCTTTGCGGTTTCACTGTTTGCTGATTTTAATAGGTCAGTTTAACTTTGTCCGTTTGCTATTGTCTGTGATAGCTGGTCCCAACTGGTTGGCTTTACAGCAGTAGCGACAGTTTGCTAATCCACAACTTAACGTGAACTAACAATGCAGCACAAAGATCTAGTAAGACCAGTACGGAGACTAGTCCCTTGTCTGAAGCTATTAGAAGGTAATTTGTAATTTTCACCAGTGCCTTCTCTGTGCAATGGTGCACTCTAAATCCTGACTGAAAATCCTCAAATAAACTACTGTTATGTAGAAAGTCACATAACTGATTAGCAACTACATTCTCAAGGATCTTAGAGAGAAAGGGGAGATTAGAAATAGGGGTATAGTTGGCTATGACCTCAGAATCAAGAGTGTTTTTTTTAAGAGGTTTTATCACAGCTACTTTAAAGGTCCCATATGGTGACAAACATATCTGTACCGTTTATATGCGTCTATTAAACACTAATTTAATAGTGTTACCAAAAAAAAAGAGTTGATTTCCCCACACTTTTCTGAGAGCCTTTTTTCTCCCCTCCCACAAACGCTTGGATTCGCTGCTGGATGGAATGTTCAGCCCACAACTAATTAATATTCAAGAGCAGAACACTCTGATTGGCTAAGCACAGATCTACATAGAAAGCGGCCTGGAATCTTTTGGACATTTTTTAAGCCTATTATAAACATGGCAGCGGGATCTGCAAGACCTTACCAGTTAGAGCCCGAATGCTCAAGTTCAGAGGATGCAGGCGAAGAGGACCAATTAATTTCTTTTCGAAGAGGTCAACAGGACATTTCAGAGTGGTAAGTTGTGTGTGTTTTCATTTTAGTAGGCTGTAACGCTTTAGACAAAGTCAGCTAATGTTAGACAAGTGTGTCTTCAGTGATGTGGCTATTAGGGTTGTCCCCCCCCCTAGAAATATCATTAAAAACAATGCTGTGTATTGTAAATAACAATGATGTATACTTAAAATATCTGTGTAAGTAGTAAAACAATACCTGCTTTTTAAGTTTAGAAACATTTTGAGTCCCCCCTCCCTTGCCTCACAGTGGTTTGGTCCACTGCCTGCTATAAGTTACCCATCTGCGTTTGCATACACCGGTTTCACATAACTAACACAGATCTAAGCAGAGCACCTAAAGGCAGCTGCCATGGCGGGATCCGTGCCGGTATCATGATGCCACGATTACCAGATTACAGCAGTAAGTAGGCCTATATGATGAAATAAAATGATTTTATAGGCAAAAAATATCCAGACTTTAAAACACGAGAATTAGTACCTACATATTGTTTATCCTGACCAGATTTAATTTTCCAAACACAGGCACACATCTGTCACTCAAGAACCGTTTTCCATTATCAGTTTGTACAGTTTTTAATGAGCTCTGAAGAACCGCTGAGGTGTTTGTAAACTCATTGAACACACTTGACTGTCAAATAAAACTGCAGTTCATTTTTGACTTACAGTGAGTAAATCTACTGAAATTGCCACCATGTTGGTGGAGTGTGATGTGTAAGATGGGAAAGCAGAGGTTAAGTCATGTATGTCATGAGTAAAACCTGCAGTGACTAGCTGTACATCTTTGCCAAGCGCAAACCAGTACAGAAGGCATCAATAAATTGGGGAGGGTCATGCCTCTTTTCCCAATCATTTTGGAGGGTCATAGAAAAATGTATTGCTGGCGAAGGGAGGGTCAAGTCTATTTTGCCTAAGAGATCCCAGGTAGCCTCTTAAATAAAAAACAAACAGTCCCTTAGCATTGTTGTCAGAAAAGATAGTGTTTAAACTTAGCATGTTTCCTTAATATCTGACGCATTGGGGTCATTTTTGGATTTATTACAGTAAATATATTACATATTGGACCTTTAAGATAATGCACAATAAGTAGAGCTTGGTCAATTGTGTAAATGGGCCAGATTTAGCCATACAGGTGATTTTTATCTGAAGCTGTTGGCAGCTGGATAACGTACCATAAGAAACACTAACATAACAATATGTTAACTTGAACTATAGCATGTCATGGACAGTTTTATTAACTAAAAGTATATTAGAACAGCGCTACAAACACCAAAATTAAACGCTTAACCAACATGGTTAGCTTAACGTTTGTTAATTTGCACTATATAACAGGCTTTGATATGAAGCTAACATTACAATTATATTAGCATTGATTACCACCCACCTCAGTGACGACTCTCTCCATCCATGAGAGGGACGTCAACAGACTCTTTAGGAGACAGAACCCCAGGATAGCTGCTGGACCGGATGCTGTCTCCCCATCCAGCGTGAAGCACTGTGCTGATCAGCTGTCTCCAGTGTTCACAGACATTTTCAACACCTCACTGGAGACATGCCACGTGCCAGCCTGCTTCAAGACCTCAACCATAATCCCTGTCCCCAAGAAGCCAAGGACCACAGGACTTAATGACTTCAGACCCGTCGCCCTGACCTCTGTGGTTATGAAGTCCTTTGAGCGCCTTGTGCTTTCACACCTCAAAGCCATCACTGACCCCCTCCTGGACCACCAGCAGCTTGCCTACAGAGCCAATAGGTCTGTAGACGATGCAGTCAACCTGGGCCTCCACTACATCCTCCGGCACCTGGACTCCGCACGAACCTACGCCAGGATCCTGTTTGTGGACTTCAGCTCTGCCTTTAACACCATCATCCCGGCTCTGCTCCAGGAGAAACTCTCCCAGCTAGGCGTGCCTGACTCCACCTGCAGGTGGATCACTGACTTCCTGTCTGACAGGAAGCAGCATGTGAAGCTGGGGAAACACGTCCCCGACTCACAGACCATCACCACCGGATCACCCCAGGGCTGTGTTCTTTCCCCCCTGCTCTTCTCCCTGTACACCAACAGCTGCACCTCTAGTCACCAGTCTGTCAAGCTTCTGACGTTTGCGGACGACACCTCCCTCATCGGACTCATCTCTGATGGCGATGAGTCCGCCTACAGGTGGGAGGCTGACCACCTGGTGACCTGGTGCAAGCAAAACAACCTAGAGCTCAACGCTCTAAAGACAGTGGAGATGGTTGTGGACTTCAGGAAGAACCCAGCCCCACCTGCCCCCATTACCCTCTGTGGCTCCACAATTGACACTGTGGAGTCTTTCCGCTTCCTGGGAACTACCATCTCCCAGGACCTCAAATGGGAGCTGAACATCAGCTCTCTCGTGAAGAAAGCACAACAGAGGATGTACTTCCTGCGGCAGCTGAAGAAATTCAACCTGCCAAAGACAATGATGGTGCACTTCTACACAGCCATCATTGAGTCCATCCTCACATCCTCCATCACCATCTAACGAAAAACAGGCTTAAAACTAAATGTAACATTACTTACTGGAAAAACTATACAGCCGACTCCTTGAGTGTCTTGTAGTACAACCGAAAGCTGAACAAGCCATTTTTATGGGACCAAAATGTTTGAGTTAACTAGTGGAACACAGCGTAAGATGGTCAAAGTTTAGAAGAAGAACACTGACACCACCAGCCCCTGTCATGATTGATAGGTCACAAACTGTCAATCACAAAGTAGCCACGCCCTAAAACATCCACTGCTTTATTGTCCATTTTAAAATCAATGAGACCATAATTAAAAAAAATTAACATCCTTCTGTATTGGAGAAGACTTAAAACTAGCGATTGAGACCGTTAACTCATTATAAAAATGTTTACTAATAAGTGAGAAGTGGGTCATTTTCCCATAGACTTCTATAGAAACTTACCTCTTTTTTGCAACCACACGTATCGCCCCCTGCTGGAATTCAGATAGAATGCAGGTTAAAGGCACTTCCACATTTGCATCACTTAGCCGAACCGGATGCTCTGTCCATTCTTTTTTACAGTCTATGGTTTTGACGGACGTTCGAGTAACTACAGGGGTCAAAGATTTTAAAGATGATCTGTTCCAGCATGTATGTTGCTTAATGATGATTCAGGTCAGAACTTTAATTATCCTCAAAGACAGTTTTGGCTAGCAGCATGCACTGTTGCTAAGAAAGATGTTGACAGTTAGGTGGCTGCCGCCACACGCTCTTTCCATTCAACAGTGGATTTATTCGTTAATGGAGATTCTATCTTTGCTAGCTGTTGCCAGAATGAATGGGGCAGGCCATGTTATGCTTAAGGCTAGGAAGGATGCACTCAATTTCGCAATGAACATGATTTGATTCTGTATGTGTATCTTTGTTATTTAGTTATTTGTACCCTTTTGTATTAAGTACATCTGAAAATGTTTTGGCACACGGAAATTTTGATAAAGACCTATTTTGTATAATATCTTATTTTTTATTTTTGTTGTGGTGTTTTTGTTTTGCTTATTTTGCTAATTTTTGTTTTGTCCTTTTTAGGCTATATGCCTAGTAGATTTATAGAGCATGTGCTGTGTATATAATTAGGCACAGTTCACAGTTGATTAACTGTGCTGTATGTAATGTATTTCGTTTTTGGAATTGATTTGCAAATGAATGAATAAAAACAAAAAGGTTATATGAAAATGTGACATGTCAAAAATAAAATTACAGATTTGTTTGGGTTTGAAAATTATTAGAAACATTTGGGATAGTTCATAAACCCCTATGAGGAAGAGATGTGGAGCCAGGCCCAGATGGAGGGCTTGTCAGCGAGTGTCTGGTGGCCGGGTTTGCCACGGAGCCCGGCCGGGCACAGCCCGAAAAAGCTACGTGGCATCCATCGCTCCATCCCATGGGCCCACCACCTGTGGGAGGAACCGCTGGGGTCGGGTGCGCTGCCACACGGGTGGCAGTGAAGGTCAGGGGCCTCGACGGACCAGACGCTGGCTCCGGGGACGTGGAATCTCTGTGGGGGAATGAGCCGGAACTTGTGCGGGAGGTGGAGCGCTACCGGTTAGATCTGGTGGGGCTTACCACTACGGAAAGTCTTGGTTCTGGAACCATACTCCTGGATAGGGGTTGGACTCTTTTCTTCTCCGGAGTTGCCCAGGGAGTGAGGCGCCAGGCGGGTGTGGGGATACTCACAAGCCCCCGACTGAGCGCCACTACGTTGGAGTTTATTGCGGTGGACGAGAGGGTCGCCTCCCTGCGCCTGCGGGTTGTGGGGGGGAAAACTGACTGTTGTTTGTGCATATGCACCAAACAAGAGTTCCGAGTATTCAGCCTTCTTGGAGACCTTGAGTGGAGTCCTGCATGGGGCTCCAGTGGGGCACTCCATAGTCACTGGGGGACTTCAACGCGCACGTGGGCAATGATGGAGACACATGGAGAGGCGTGATTGGGAGGAACGGCCTCCCTGATCTAAACCAGAGTGGTTGTTTGTTGTTGGACTTCTGTGCTAGTCATGGATTGTCTATAACAAAGACCATGTTCGAACATAGGGATGCTCATAAGTGTACTTGGTACCAGAGCACCCTAGGCCAAAGGTCAATGATCGATTTTATAATCGTTTCATCTGATCTGAGGCCGTATGTTTTGGATACTCGGGTGAAGAGAGGGGTGGAGCTGTCAACCGATCACCATCTGGTGGTGAGTTGGGTCAGGGGGTGGGGGATGACTCTGGACAGACCTGGTAAGCCCAAACGGGTAGTGCGGGTAAATTGGGAACGTCTGGAGGAGGCCCCTGTCCGACAGACCCTGTCAGACTCACACCTCCGGCGGAGATTTACGTGCATCCCTGTGGAGGCTGGGGGCATTGAACCTGAGTGGACAATGTTCAAAGTTTCCATTGCTGAAGCGAGGATCTGTGGTCTTAGGGTCTTAGGTGTCTCAAGGGGCGGTAACCCACGAAAACCGTGGTGGACACCGGTGGTCAGGCAAGCCGTCCGACTGAAGGAGGAGTCTTTCCGGGATATGTTATCCCAGAGGACTCCGGAGGCAGTTGCAAGGTACCGAAGGGCTGCAGTCTCTGCCGTGAAAGAGGCAAAGCAGTGGGTGGGGAGAAGTTCGGAGAAGACATGGAGAAGGACTCGGAGTAGAGCCGCTGCTCCTTCGTGTCGAAAGGAGCCAGTTGAGGTGGTTCGGGCATCTGGTAAGGATGCCACCTGGGCGCCTCCCTAGGGAAGTGTTCCAGGCACGTCCAGCTGAGAGGAGGCCTCAGGGAAGACCCAGGACTAGGTGGAGGGATTATATCTCCAACCTGGCCTGGGAACGCCTCGGGATCCCACAGTCGGAGCTGGTTAATGTGGCTCGGCCTTAATTCATAAAACCTTCTGTAGGTTTCTGGAACATAATCTAAACTACACTGTAAAAATGTATTTCTGTTAATTAACAGTAAAGTGCTGGCAGCAGAGACGCTAGCACTTGACTGTTATTTAACAGTATTCATACTGTGAAATGACTTCACAGCCTATTACTGTCAAAATAAAACATATTTCTGTATGTTTTTACAATCAAGTATTGGCAGCAGAGATGCCAGCAATACTCAGTATTTCTACAGTATGCATACTGATTTTACAGTAAAAATTAAAATACAGAATGTTAATGTGATTATTTGAATTTACAGTAACATTCTGGTTAGTGGGTTGCCAGTAGATTACATTTAAATCACACCATTTTTCCTAAATTGCATGTCAGAGACTGCCCCTTACCAAACAAGAAAACACCTGAAACTAATCTAAGTGGTTGCCTTGCAAACACGGTTCCCAGCCCCCTCGGGCTTGGACCCCTAAAAAGCACAGTACTGTTTTAATCCATGCGATCTTCAGCATTTGGCCACATGTTCTCATCCACATCACATCTTCCAGTATCTTCCAGTCGTCTTGCTATGCACCTTCGAAACGCTTGGCATATGCCTTATTCACCCCTGGCAGTCATCAGCTGAGATGTCTCTGCAGCCGGCATCCATTGCATCCAGCAGAGACATTTGGTCATGTGGCCGATGATCATACACCTTCCACCTCCAGGAAGAACAATATTCCTCAATGGAAAGGGGAGAGGAAAAGGGAAACCATTCTTGGATGGGCCGCAAACCAGTTTGTGATTGCATGTGCATGGTGAAATGCTACATTGTCCCATGCAATCACAAATTTCCTCATGTTTCCTCTAACGTGTTCCCTTTCTGCTTCTGGCACCAGTCGTTGGTGGAGGTCATTTAAAAACAAAAGAAATCAATCAGTGTTTTAGGGACCAATCTGGCATTTCTGCAGGACCAAACTAACACTTGAGATTGCAGAATACATTGTAATATTTGCTCCTCTCTGACCCGGCATAACAACGGTGGCCCTTTTCCCAATGACGTTTCTTCCCTGACGAATTGTCTTCTCAATGTTTCAATGTTCATTCAGAAATGCTTTTCAGCTGTTTCAACATTGAGTTTGAGCTGCTGTTGTTGCAGAAGTAGAGGCTTTGTACAATATTTAAGGTTTTGAACATTATGTCTTCAATTATGACATGTTGTGTGCAAGCATTTGTAAATAAGACAAGAAAGTTCCATAATTTTGGTATTGGGCATGCTCGTATGTAATGAAGAAATTAACATTTTAGAAATGGGTTAATTGACTGCATATTTTGTGGTAACAACATTAATCGTGTTAATGGTATGGCCTGAACAGACCAATGTTGGGCTAATTGTGTTTAGAGTTTTGAAAATGTGACTACAGATTGGACAAACGGATGTTAGTGATTGTTAACAACTGTAAAAGTGGATGGGTTGTGGGTGAAATCAAGCATAATCAATGAGGAAAATATAACAGAGCAGAGCTGCCATTTCTATATTATACATCTGATTTATTTTACGTTTTATGTTTGCGTAGGAGTTAAATTACTGCTGATGAAACCCAACAATTCCTGATTTGGCTGCTTCATAATAAAAACATTGAAATAATAAAATAAGAGGGGACATTTTATGTGAAAAATGAATAGGAAACGGACGACATAAGAGCAGGAATGTAATATCATACATATTGGTGAATCCAAGGAGGTTTTATGAAACTAAATTTAACGTTCACTGTACCGTGTACGGTACACCTTGTGGCTGTGGCATCGCTGTAACCTCCATTCATAAACGTTTTTATAACTTTAAAGCATTAACTCTTCAAAATACACAGCCATGCGACACACCAATTGAAAGCTTAGACTCTCAGGATTCCATTAAGCACACACACAAAGCATAAGATGATTTATAGCAGTTACACAACTGCTACCAAGTTAAAGAAAATAAAACAATACAGCGTAAACTGCGCAGCTGGTGTGTAGTGCATCCATACCTTTTTCCTTGTCCCTTTAGCCACTGCAGGGATTTTTTTTGCCCAAAACTTTTTTTCTTAAATCCCCAAGAGTCCAAGAAAATCTAATATCCAAGCCATTATATCCAAAACGAGCTGTTAGCCTCACAATCTTGACGTTTCTGGCCGAATCACAACGGAAAATCGCTAAACTGTTTTTCATTTCTGCACTTCTAACGCTGCTCGCTTCTCTCCTGAGGCTCCTAGCAACTTGATGTGGGCGTCACTGTATTCACTGACTTCTTAGCTTTCAATAGACATCTGGTATAAGCCAATCGGTGCAGGTTTGCCTGTGAAACACCAATGAAAAGCTGAAGAGTCCTCTGACGCGATATGAGCCCACGTGAAAACGATCGACATTTGCTCGGACCAGTTAGATTTAAATGCTATAAGATCGCATTTGCCGCTGAAATTTTAACCCTGTAATGGCTGGAGCTGTGTCAAAGCAAAAACAGGGCCTCCTATAAGCATATCACACCCTGTGCAATTTATAGTAAGTTATTTCTATATATTTTTGTATATAGTTATTTCAAGTATGTGTATGATTGATGTGGGTGTGTTTGTGTATTTGAGAAGTGTTTTATTTTGTACTTTATTGGCTTTTTGCTTTGCACTTTTTAAATGGAAATCAGAAAAACGCACAGACATATGTAGAAAAAAATTCATATAAAATCCATTTTTGAGTCTTTTGGCTTCTGGATTTTTTCTGTAGTAAGCTGAGACATTGTGTTGTCTGTATCTCACTAGATGTGTTTACAGCAGTGTATTTTAATAATTTTACAGATTTATGACTTGGACGGAAATAGAAACCCTCCATTCTAGCCTCTGTAACTCTGTCAGTAAAGCCTAGAATCACCCTGACCCTTGTAACAAAAATTTGAGAGTGTTTCCTTTCCAATGATACCAAGCACATTCCTGAGTGTCAAAGTATATGGGCGCTGTACCACTTTTAATTTGGGTATGTCGTTTAGACCAAAAAGCTTGAAAATGCAGCCGTTTGTCAAGAGGTTATAGGTAAGGACAGGTGTGGCATATCAAGATGCCGATTAGACAGCATGATTATTGCACATATAATCATGCTGTCTAATCAGCATCTTGATATGCCACACCTGTGAGGTGGATTGAATTATCTCTGCAAAGGAGAAGTGCTCACTAACACAGATTTAGACAGATTTGTGAACAATATTTAAGAGAAATAAGCCTTTTGTGTACATAGAAAAAGTCTTAGATCTTTGAGTTCAGAAAACGACACTCGGCAACATTAAAGACCGGCTTGTTTATTGCTAAGGCCACAGGGTCAAAATGAAATGATTTATTAAAAATGTAATAACAATAACTTATAAGAATAAACTATTTCACCAGTAAATTCCTGTTAAACAACAAAAACAACCACTGAATGGGAAAAGGGTATTTTACAATAACTTTGAATGCAGCACGAGGCTGGCAAGGCGAGTTTCAAGTGAACGCAACATCTGTGTTTTTCAGACAACGGCAGCAGCAGACTGTTGTTGGAATCCTCTACAGTGAAATACAGACACGCTTTTACACCATTTAGCTAACGGTAGGCTAACATTACCTGCTGTCGAGTGTAGTCTTAACTCGTGTCCCGTGCGGCGATGTTTCATTTGCCTCTAATGTCCGTTTCGGAGCATCAGAGAGAAGTGCAGGCATTTAAGTGGCACCTAAATAAGGCACCGAAATCCCCGTATTAGCACCGGGTCTCGGACCCCCCACCCCCAAATAAAAACTCTTTGGATCTACGATTCACGTGGATGACATTTTCCCATTCAAAACGGCGATTTTCTCCAAAAAGCGACTAGTTTGCAGGTATGTTAAAAGGATAAGAAGATTTTTGCCGAGGTTTTTGTTTACAGAGTAAGATGTATATAGCTTTGTATGGGTATACAGTATGTGTACATATACAAATATAACTATATGTGTTTTGGCATTTTTGACGAACTTCTACCTCAGCCTATATTGCACACAGACTAAAGTACTTTAGCATATTCTGCTGCCAAAAATCTCATTCAACCATTTCACAAACTGAGGAAAGGGTCGTGACATGGGTCAGAGGGTATCAGAGGTCATAAATGATGAACCAATCAATCTGCTTTCCTCCTACAGGCACCTTGGTGTTCATATGGACAACACCTTTGCTTCATGGTATGATGCATATAGGGTTGTGTATAGGTTGCTCTTGTCACTGTTTGTGAAAGATGGGCAGTATATTGTGGCTGTGTGATGTGCTTCAGTCTGGCTACATATCCCTTTTGTTTATGTTGTTTTTTTTATTGTAAGTGAATGTCAGCTGTATGATAAAACAATATGTCAAGTGTTATGTGTGAAGCATTTGAACTCAAGGCAAATATCCCTCTGGGGACAGTAACGTATCACCTGCAACGTGGTCTCCATGATATGTAAAAATGAAAACGTTGTTGTAGGACTATACCTCGACAGTAACATAGGTCAGTCTGAAGAGGATACATTACTCCTGCTTTGAAATATTGACCACTGAACCTTGAACCCAGTACATGTTTGAATGCTTGTCATTTAGCAACAGAAGGTGCTACACACACAGGACCAGCTGTTATAGAAAGCTCTGGACCTCTGCTGCCATGTAGATTTGGTCTCCAAAGTTTACCCACTGTAAGCACTGTCAAATATGGTACTAAGCTATTTTCACCTATTTAACGATTACATTTTTTAAATCTGATGACACCAGTGTGTTCCCTATCCCAAGAAACCGCAGGGTGCATCCAAAATTCTACACTGCCAACTTCTTCTTATGAGAAATATACCAATATATTTTAAAACTACAACTCCCATAAGAGACGTGCCCCAGAACGTGTTACAAAGCCAGTATACTTGTAGTTCTTCCAGGGTGGGCGGCTGGACTTGTTCGACTCCTGTGTTTCTGCTGTCCGCTGTGAATAGGCTTCATTCCATTTCAGATTGCCGCCAGCCGACCGAGCAAACAGTACATGAGACAAATATATTAAACTGTATTTTATTAGGGTCCAAGCCCGAGTCTGCAAGAACGGGCTATTGCAAAGCTATGCTGTTCGCACAGCAGGGCTGTAGAACCCTATTGTTTTTCTACTGATTAATTATCATACATTATTAGGGGTCCAAGCCCGAGGGGGCATGGGAACCACGTATATGCAAGGCAACGCGGTTCACATCTCCAGTGACGCTGTGGAACCCTGTTGTTTTTCTACTGATTTCTTCTTGTTCTTCGCCTAAAACTCAGCCTACAGCCTAAACCGTACATGGTGGGGGGGTTGCCGTTTTCAGGAATGCAAACTCCGCAAAGACCTCAGCTGCAAAAATGTACCCACTTCCACCACTAGGTGGCGCTGTTGCAGAAAAAAATGTTTGGCTCTATAACTCCCTATAACTCCCACACCGTACATTCAAAAACCATACATCCACGCTTTCCCTGGATCCAACTGAATCACGTGATATAGGCCACGCCCATTTCCGCCTAAACTTTTATGCGTGAAAAATCACGATTTATCAAAAACTTACTTTTTCAAACTCCTCCTAGACTGTGCGACCAATCGGCACGAAATTTGGCAGGTAGCATCTCCAGATGGGCTGGACAAAAAGTTAATAAAAAGAATTTTGATAGGATAAAAATTGCAAATATTACGCACAAACAAATTTGTGTAGCTATCTAAGAAAACACCAACTTTGCCATATCTTGGCCAAAATAAATGCCATCAACGCAAAACTTTAGATTCTTGTTTACCATGACCCTCTGAAGGTCACCCACGCATTTTACAAAAATTGGCCACTAGGGGGCGCTACAAGTACAAAAAGTTTATATCTCATGAACCGCTCATCCAATTTTTAACGTGAACAACTTTTAAATTTACAGGGTAGATAGACAATGGGCCAAAAATTACACGTGGACCACTAGGTGGCGCTATGTTTTTTTGCCTTTAACTCCCACATTACACATCGCACATTAAAAATCCTTACATGCACGTGTTCCTTGAATCAAGCTGAATCACATGATATAGGCCACGCCCATTTCTGCTTAAATTTATTTCCGCAATATCGCGCAATACCAACTTTTTCGAACTCGTCCTAGGCCGTGCGACGGATCAGCACGAAACCTGGTATGTAGCATCTCCAGATGGACGTGACCAAAAGTTGGAAGGAATTTTGCTACGTTAAAGTATGCGCATTTGACGACCAAACAAATTTTCCTAGCTAGCTACCACACACGTATCATATCATATTTCGACCAAATTAAATGTTATCAGCAAGGAACTTGAGATCATTGTTCAACATCCCACTACAATGCTCTGTACCAAATTTGGCAAAGATCAGCCTTTAGGGGGCGCTATAAGCAACGTTTATTTGTTTTGGCCAATAACAATGCATTTAAATGGGAAATTTGCAATTGCAATATCTCTGCCACAGTAAATGCAATCAACACGAAACTTGTGGTGCTCGTTCAGCATGCCGCTGAGGCTCTGTATCAAATTTGACAAAGATCGGCCATTAGGGGGCGCTATAATCAATGTAGACGAGTTTTGGCCCTTTTACTCTATGTTAATGCCATATTTGCAATGGGAATGTACCACAGACCTTGCAGCTCACACTTCTCAATATTTACTGATGTTTGCCTACTACCGTTAGGTTTTGGTTTTCGCTTTTGCATGCTCCTTTGGTTTTTTACAATAAACAAACTTCTTAAGCCACCTGACAAAGTTTCTACAACCTTCACAGTGGATGAATGCAACTCTTTTCTCTCACTTTTTCAATCCAAAATCAACACCATTCATAGGCGCCGATGAAAATACCGAGCACCCACGTGTGCCAGACTGCCAGTAGGCTACATTCATTTACAGTTAAACATTGCAGTTGGTGCTAAGTGGAGAGTCTGTCATAGTGTGATTGGTTATGTCGGTGGCATTGATTCTTAATTTCCCATGAAGCTGATCGCGGTAACGTGTCCGTTGAACTTTTCATCTCCAATCCTATCCGTATATCATTGTTAAAGGTAGTCTGTATATGCATGGAGGTGAACTGTTGACCGCAACGTTTGCAACGGCGTCGTACATGCCTCTCGATATTTACCGACGTTTGCCTCCCAGCCGCCCGGCTTCGGGTTCTGCTTCCGCGTGCTCCCCGGGGCTTTGGGGGCGACTGGCGTGGGTGGCTTGGGCCCCGTCATAACTGCTTGCCGTTCTAGTTATTATTGTTATCTTTATTGTTTAAATCCTCAAATACAACATTAGACAAAAACATCAATATCACGAATATTATGTATTTTTTACTTTCCTATCCGCCGAGCGGTACATACTACGTCACTTCCGGAGTATTCGCAGATTTTTTTAAATGTTATTACGGTGCATAACTTACTAGAACAAAACTGAGCAACGTGTTGTTGCTGGTGACAAAACCACTGATTAAAGATAGGCTGATCGCTGTCCGACTCTCTGATATGAATGCCCGCATTGCATTGTGGGATATGGGCTTTGCATGCGCCCAGCTCGGCCCATATCATAGTGTTCAGTTTATCATAGTTTTACAGCATACTGTAATAATTCACCGGTAATAAGACCGAAATAATATTATTTAAATAAAGAAATGAATACCATGATAACATCTAAATAAATGTTGATAGATGTAGCATTATAGTTTTAAAAATATCAATGAAAAACAAATAAATCCAGCTTCCCTGCTAATAAGACCGAAATAACATTAAAATAAATACATATAAACCATGATAAGATCTCGTGAATAAATGTTGATTAAAACAGTGATTATTGGGCTAAATATACCAAAACTACCACAGATTTTCGAGTGTATATATCCAACTGTGAGGGATTAACATGAATGTCTATCTGACGGACCCCCCCCGTCAAAAAATGCAAAAAGGTACACTTCTTTCGTTGGAACTTGACGCCAGGGGTCCTTAACCATGCATCAGACATTTGATGAGTAGGGAGTGAGACTGTGTTGGATAAACACAATACTAAAGCTGTCATAAGAAAATTGTTAGAATCATTACATTATCAAATGATAGACAGTGAAGATATATTAAAGTTCATTTTACTCGAAAACCCAACGAGGAGGCCTTCTCCGCACCACGGAATAGTACAGACAATGACCTAACAAAGAGCTCTCTACAGTAGTTTATGTGTGAAATACAATCATGAGACAAGGTTTGATGTCGTCAGTAGTTGTCTTGTCAGAGTCGATGATGTCTCCCCTATCTTGTCTGGGAGGGCATGAACACACTGTACTCAGACAAGGACACGCAATGGCTCCATGTTATCTTGTGTAGAGTTCAAGTAGTGTTATGGTTTCTTAACAATATCCACAGCAGTTTTATTTAACAGAGAGAGAGAATATAATATTATTCTATGCAAACAGTTTAATAAATAACAAGAGGGAAAGTATGTAAATCAAAATTTCCCTAACAACAAAAATAAACAATGAACCAAATAAACGTATAAATGACAACACCTTAAGCCCATCATACACGTCTCTCCCCAGCACTAAGCTTCTTAGGAGCCCTCCAGAAAGTACAGGTACTTTCCCCATTTTCTAGATTATACATCCAATCTGGCAAACCGTTTATATGACATTTTTTCAAACGCCGTCACCCTAGCCATCTCACAAGCCCACTCCTGGATTGATGGCACCCCTTCATTCTTCCATCACCTTTAAATAATATGTCTGGCTATCATTAAACTGGTCTGGTTCTTATGTGCTCATCCATCCCGCTTAAGTCCCTGCAATCCAACTGTTATGCTCTTAGTTTAGTTGGAGCCCAAAAACAGAGAACTGGAGCAGGTTTTAGTAAGCACAAAAAGTTTATTTGAACAGGCAGTGTCTTTAGCAGGAGCAGTGGTGACAGGGAGCTGGCAGGCTAGTGATGTCTTCCGAGGCAGCGTGGAAAACAGGCGTAGAAAAAACCAGGAACTGGAAAAACAGCAGGAATAATACATAACGGAATAATCTGCTGTTTTTCCAGTTCCTGTTTTTTTTTGTCTAGTGACAGGTAGTCCTGGGGCCTGTACTCAGCAAGATTTGGCGTTAACGAGGTAAATTCAGGATCAACCCAGGGTTTTGTGTATCACAATGGTGGATCACTTGTTACTGGGTTAAATTGCTGTGGTAACTTATACTGAACACCTAACCTGCGCATTAGAGATCAACCAGTGTAAAAGCACCGCCTACTGACCAATCAATACTCAATAGATAACTGCGTCACCGTTCTTAGAAGATCCGGTAGAGCTCAGTGCGTGGAGAGAGAGAGGTGCCGGAGACCAAAAACCCCGTTAACATTCCCTGATGTTGTTATGAAAGATTGAAGCTGGGTAACTAAAATAAATCCAGGGCATGTTGATTTTGATTCATAGTACAGGCCTCTGGCTTGAGGGTGATGAGATGCTTCCTAAAACAGGAAGTAAAGCTGGCAAAAAAAAGCTGACACTGTTATGTGTAAATCACAACGCTTATCAATATCAACTTCCCCATCAGTCAGGCACAAGATCTGACCATAATTACACTTGTGCTTGATGTTTGTGGTATACGTGTTGCAGCCCATAGCGGTTTAGTGCAGCACCTAGAGGTATCTGAGTAGCCATGTGTGTGAGCCCACTTGTATATTCGCCAGAAGAACATTGAATAAATCGCCCATTGGGTGACAAAACTGATATTCTGGTGTGGAGTGTTCAAGACCAGAATATAACACAGGCCTTCATGTTTGCCACATGATGAATTGTTGATCATCTGGCTCCATCATCAGGTCAAATCTTTAATTTAGTCCAAGTACCAATACCAGTACCCTTAAAGTGATTACATTAAAGTGATACCATGACACAAAGTTCAGAGGCCTCAAAAAGCACAACTCAGCTGCTGTGGTAGACGTAATGGCGTTAATTGTACAGAGTACAATCACAGGTGAAGGTATCCACAAAACACAAGGCAAAAGACGTGGTCGAATAAACAAGCTAAGGTCAGAGTAATCATGGGAAATAAACACTGGGAATAACGCTGGAATGAGAGACCCATAAGGTACTACTAGGAACTGGCAAATGATACAGCACATGTGAGTATATATACAGTGGGGTAGGGGATACAATTAGACACAGTTGACACACATTAGGGATGGGCAGGTCACATCACACAGGTGGGAAGGCAGACAAAGACAGGAAAACAAGGGACCTGTAACAGAGACAGACAGTGAGTTTCAAAATAAAACCGGAATAGTAAGCTGACTCCAGATGTCCCAGGTTCTTCAGGATGCTGCTGGTGAAAGTCTCTGATAAGGGCCGGGTCTAAACACCCACAATCTCTCCTCTGGTCCATACCCCTCCCAATCCACCAGATACTGTTGTCTGTGGCCACGTCTCCTGACTGCCAGAAGCTTACGGACAGTATAGGCGGGACCCCCATCAATGAGGCGCGGAGGTGAGGGAAGAGGTGTTGCCGGGACCAATAGCGCGTTCCTTCACAGGTTTGACTCGGCTCACGTGAAACGTGGGGTGGACTCTCATCGACTTGGGGAGTCTCAACCTTACAGCCACAGGATTAACAACTTTTGACACAGGGAAAGGACCCAAAAAAAGAGGAGCCAACTTGCGGCTTTCAGTGCACGGAGGGAAATCCCTTGTGGCCAGTCACACCTTCTGTCCCACCCGATAACACGGTGCCTCAGATATGCGCCAGTCAGCCAGCCTCTTGTAGCATCCTGTTTCCCAGAAAGACCTGTCGGGTCCGCATCCATGTGTGCCAGCAGCGTCTCACAAGAGCCTCTGCAGAAGGGACCCCTACCTCCTTCTCCAGGGTCGGGAACAGCAGGGGTTGATAACCATAGGCACACTGGAAAGGGGATAGGCCGGTGGACGAGTAGGGCAGAGTGTCGTGGGCATACTCCACCAACAAAAATTGCTTGGACCAGGTGTTGGGTTCCAGGACATCAGACAGTGAAGACCTGTCTCCAACTCCTGGTTGAGTCTTTCAGTCTGGCCATTGGACTGGGGGTGGTAAGCAGAAGACAGACTGACCGTGGCTCCAATCAATGTACAGAAAGCCTTCCAAAACTGTGAGATGAAGTGAGGGGGCCGGTCCGACAGTACGTCCTTGGTAGGCCATGGATCCTAAAAACATGGAACACCATAGCCTCTGCCGTTTCCTTGGCAAAGGGTCATATTGGCAGTGGAATAAAATGTACCACTGTAAGAACAGCAGTGTTACCTTCAGAGGAGGGTAACCCCGTGACAAAATCCAGGGAGATGTCAGACCATGGGCGCTTGGGAACTGGCAAAGGTTGCAGGAGATCGGCAGACACTTGGCAGGGTTATTCTGGGTGCACACCAGGCAAGCTGCTACATACTCCCCGACTACACGTCCATAGACGGCCACCAGCCGCTGTTGCACCACAAGCATAGTCCTCTTGACCCCGGGGTGACAGGAGAGAGGAGAAGCGTGTGCCCAATGGATGGCCTGGGGACGGAGCTCAGAGGAAACATACAACCGATTTGGGAGACAGCTGACCGGGAAAGTTGGAGACCTGCTTTACCCTTTCCTCAACCTTCCATGTAACAGCCCCCACTACACAGGCTGATAAGATGTTGGTTGGAACCTTGGGGGATGATTCTGGGTCAAACAGGCATGACAGAGCATTGGGCTTGACAATCTTGGAACCAGGACGGTAAAATAGGGTAATGTTGAATCTATTAAAGAATAATGCCCACCTTGCCTGAGAGAGTTCAGTCTCTTAGGCGAACGCAGGTACTTTTGTGGTCCGTCCACCCCAGGAATAGCTGTTCTGCCCCCTCCAACTAGTAAGACGCCACTCCTCCAGAGCCACCTTGACCACAAGGAGTTTCCGTTTCCCACGTCGCAGTTTTTCTCAACACCAGACAACTTCCGGGACAGGAAGGCGCAGGGATGAAGTCTCCTATACTGTGAAATATGCTGAGATAGGACAGCCCCAAGTACCACATCGGAGGCGTCCACTTTAACCACGAACTGACGTTGGGGGTCCGGGATGACCAGGACTGGTGCGGTGGTGAAGCTCCTCTTAAGGCGAGTGAATGCCTGCTCCGCAGATGGGGACCACTGGAATGCAACCTTAGCAGAGGTGAGAGCATGAAGGGGAGCAGTCACAGTACAGAAATTTCTAATAAACTTTCGGTAGAAGTTAGCAAACCCGAGGAACCGCTGGAACTGCTTGTCGGTGTTGGCCACTTTGCGACCGCCCTCACTTTCTCTGGATCCAGCCGAACCTCTCCCTTGGCTACCACATAGCCCAGGAAGACCGTGGAGACGGGAAACTCACATCTGTCAGCTTTCACTGAAAGTTAAAGTTGGTGATCCAGCAGGTGTTGGAGTACCCGTCAAACATGCTGGACGAGTGTATGCAAGTCTGGGGAAAAGACCAGAATATCGTACAGGAAGAAAGATGTTCAACATGTCTCCGAGAACGTCATTTAACAATGCCTGGAAAACAGCATGTCTGTGGGGAAGCAAAGAAGTGGCCTTGTTAAAAGCTTCCTTCAACTCCAAATAACACTAGGGAATATTGGCAATAAATCTGAATCCGAGCCCTCCTGAGAGTCTTTGGGAACAGAGGTGGTTACCTCCCTAACCTCCGTGTTGGAAGCAAAACAAGTGTTAATACTAATAATCTCCCCAGCGCACAATTTTGCCCGTGGGCCAGTCAATGTCGGGATTGTAAATTCTTAGCCACGGAAAGCCAAGAATAACCGGGTGCTGAGAGAAACTAAATAGGTCAATATCTCTGTGTGACTATCAGGGAAAGTCATTGTTACCAGGGTGGTGCGGTGGGTGACTCACCAGAACAGCCTGCTATCTAATGCAGTGGCTTCCAACAGCTTCAGAAGAGGAACAGAGTCCAGGCAAAGCTCTCTGGCAAGACTGGCATCCAAGAGGTTAGCGTCCACGTCACAATCCACCATCATCGTTCTGGTAACGAGAAACAGAGCGAGAAAATAACATTATCCCTCTCATTCAGTGATGAGCCTGCCCTTTTGCTGGACAGGCGGTCACGAAGTGCCCCATCTGAGCACAGTATATGTAGCGACCCTGCCGAATCCGACGCTCACGCTCCTCTTGGGAAAGATAAGCTTGACCCAGCTGCATAGGCTCCTCAGCCGTCGGCACCGCAGAAAAAGTGATTGTGAAGCTGGAGTAAGCTCATGCTCATGACTGTTTTCCAAGATGGCACCCTCATGTAAACATGAACGCTACTGTCTTTATAATCTATCTTTTTAATAAACTGTCTGTACACTTACAAAGTTGTGCAATGTTTCAGTTTACATGTAGGGACCCTCATTATGCTACCGTTGAAGTGTGGTGCTATTTTGAGCCTTGTTAGTGGTATAAAATAGCGATTTACCATCTGCCCCAAAAGCTAGCGTTAGAAGCTAACCACCGGTTTGCGGAGCTTGTTTATAGATAGATGCATTTGATTAGCATGAAAACAGATTCCAGAGAACGTTCAACGTTATTAACCCCTAGGTTCAATTTGCGCCGGAATTGTCCTTTAAGACCTTTGTAAACAAAATGTAATACCTTTTAAACAAAATGTAAGACTTTTAAGGCCTTAGTGTGAGAATATTAAAAAAATGTAAGACCCCGCGGGTACCCTGGTATATATACAGTGGGGTAGGGGAGACAATTAGACACAGATGACACACATTAGGGGTGGGCAGCTGATCACACAGGAGCAGGAAGGCAGACAAAGACTGGAAGACAAGTGTATGTAACAGGAAGTGTAAGCTGAATGTAAATAAAACAAAACATGACCTAATCATGGGAGCTGAATGTGACATACCAATAGAGTACTTCATCCGTTTTTATAACCCATCATGTGAATGGATGCATTAAGTAGCGTAAAATGCTTCCACCACTAGCTGCTGCAGTAGTGGGCCAATCACATGTTGCATTAAATCCAAGAATGCTTGCAATGATTGGCTGCACACAAAACCATATAAATAGTCATTTTTCATTCTAGATATTGGTACAAAGGTATTGTTTGACTAAAGCTTTTCCAAAACTAACATACACATAATACAGAGTAAATTTTGTTATTATCTTAAAAGTATTGAGTAGCGATACCCAGACCTAATGTGCAGTGTGCACATTTTAGCATGCTGACAATAGCATTTTGTTCAAAACAACACAGTGCCAACATACAGAAACAACATGCATAAAGACAGCTTTCTATTTGTTGGTAGGCATTACTTTTTAAATTTTTGATGGAGTTAGGTTTACTTAGGCCACGTCCACACGTACCAAAACAATCTTTTTTTTTTTCCCGGTCTTCCCTGGCATCGTTTCAAGAATAGTTGCATTCAAACGGATCCATTTGTAAATGACTCAACATGCTACTTCATATTCCAGGCCTATAGGTAGTGCTGTTTCTGCTACAGAAATTCACCAAAAACGGAGAAGAGGCGGAGCATGTGCATAAAGCTTGCACGCTGTATACAATCAGACAGTAAAAGAAGAAACCAAACACAAGAAGAAGACGACGAAAATGGCTAGTGCAAGGAAACCAGAATCGTTTGTGTGGACCGATAGCAAATTGTTGTTGTTGTTAAGAGACGTCGTTGCGGGATAAGCGGTTGAAGGCTAGAGGTCGAGGGGTGTGGCGATGACATCATCGATACGCCATCCAAACGAAGCTGCAAGGGCGGCGTTTTCGAATTTTTTTCACCCTGGGACCAGGTTTCAAAAAAGTGCGTCTTCAGGCAGTGCGGTTACAGGATTCATTTGGACGATCGGCCAAAACGATGCAAAACGTGTGTTTTATACCAGAAAGCATTTCCGTGTAGATGGCCCCTCAGTTTACTCCTGTTTACAGTATTCATGCTAAGCTAGGTTAATCTAGGACATATCACTTACTAAAACTGAGAATGATATTCATCCTCTTATCTTAATCTGTTTAATCATACTTCTGCCAGAAATGTCTTTAAAATGTAGTTAACAGATATATAACGCATACATTTTTGGCACTAGTTTGAATTATTCAGAATGAGAAAGAAAAGCTCTGCTCCCCTACTTGCACTTAACAGAACTGCATGTAACATTTCCATTGTCTGTGTTGTCTATGTGCTATGTGTTCTAAATGTGAACCCTGGGCTTGATTTTTTTCTTCCAGTCCAATCTAATGAGCATCATCTCTGTCTAGGGATGCTGGCTGAGGCTCTTAAATTTTCTTTGTGTGACTGGACAGGTGTCTAACTGAATGATGAATGACCCTGTTTTTCCCCACATAATTGGTTCCTCGCTGTTCGGCCTTAGACTGGCTACATGTCTGCTGGGCAACCACCTCCATCTGTCAATCACCGCCCTGCTGCTGCCTGGCTGAACCACTGATAGTTATGCTAATGCACAGTTCTCGCACCCAATTGGCTGAACCTGCACTGGCCCAAGCTAATCCATTATAGCTGTAACAGGTATAATCTCCCCCAAAATACTAGGTTCCCAGTGTGCTAAACGTTATTTGACCGTTCCTGTCACGTTGGTGCTGTCAGACGCACCGGTGAGGTGATGGATGAGCTTGGCCCCGACCCCCTCATTCATCACCTGCTGACTTGTGTTTGTGTGCTGTTTCAATAATTTAATGATTTCTGTGATTTTTGATTAGTTTCATTTAGGACTTGTCCTCCCACCTTCATATAGAACTTTAAAATTGTTTTGGGGTGAAAGTCTATTCTTTCCTCATTTATACAAAGATAAGACTTGTGTACAAATGTGCTAAAATATAATATATAAATTACATATTATTATAATTACAATATATAAAGTGGACTGGCTGACGTGTTTATGTTGGGAATAATTGCCCGGGCTCACTGTGATAGCAAATATCAATATCAAATGGCCATACCTAAATTGACCAAATACAGTCAGGTCCATAAATATTGGGACATCGACACAATTCTAATCTTTTTGGCTCTATACACCACCACAATGGAGTTGAAATGAAAAGAACAAGATGTGCTTTAACTGCAGACTTTCAGCTTTAATTTGAGGGTATTTACATCCAAATCAGGTGAACGGTGTAGGAATTACAACAGTTTGTATATGTGCCTCCCACTTTTTAAGGGACCAAAAGTAATGGGACAATTGGCTGCTCAGCTGTTCCATGGCCAGGTGTGTGTTATTCCGTCATTATCCCATTTACAAGGAGCAGATAAAAGGTCCAGAGTTCATTTCAAGTGTGCTATTTACATTTGGAATCTGTTGCTGTCAACTCTCAATATGAGATCCAAAGAGCTGTCACTATCGGTGAAGCAAGCCATCATTAGGCTGAAAAATCTAAACAAACCCATCAGAGAGATAGCAAAAACATTAGGTGTGGCCAAATCAACTGTTTGGAACATTCTTAAAAAAGAAAGAACGCACCGGTGAGCTCAGCAACACCAAAAGACCCGGAAGACCACGGAAAACAACTGTGGTGGATGACCGAAGAATACTTTCCCTGGTGAAGAAAAACACCCTTCACAACAGTTGGCCAGATCAAGAACACTCTCCAGGAGGTAGGTGTATGTGTGTCAAAGTCAACAATCAGAGAAGACTTCACCAGAGTGAATACAGAGGGTTCACTACAAGATGTAAACCATTGGTGAGCCTCAAAAAACAGGAAGGCCAGATTAGAGTTTGCCAAACAACATCTAAAAAAGCCTTCACATTTCTGGAACAACATCCTATGGACAGATGAGACAAATATCAACTTGTACCAGAGTGATGGGAAGAGAAGAGTATGGAGAAGGAAAAGGAACTGCTCATGATCCAAAGCATACCACCTCATCAGTGAAGTATGGTGGTGGTAGTGTCATAAGCGTGGGCATGTATGGCTGCCAATGGAACTGGTTCTCTTGTATTTATTGATGATGTGACTGCTGACAAAAGCAGCAGGATGAATTCTGAAGTGTTTCGGGCAATATTATCTGCTCATATTCAGCCAAATGCTTCAGAACTCATTGGACGGCGCTTCACAGTGCAGATGGACAATGACCCGAAGCATACTGCGAAAGCAACCAAAGAGTTTTTTAAGGGAAAGAAGTGGAATGTTATGCAATGGCCAAGTCAATCACCTGACCTGAATCCGATTGAGCATGCATTTCACTTGCTGAAGACAAAACTGAAGGGAAAATGCCCCAAGAACAAGCAGGAACTGAAGACAGTTGCAGTAGAGGCCTGGCAGAGCATCACCAGGGATAAAACCCAGCGTCTGGTGATGTCTATGCGTTCCAGACTTCAGGCTGTAATTGAATGCAAAGGATTTGCAACCAAGTATTAAAAAGTGAAAGTTTGATTTATGATTGTTAATCTGTCCCATTACTTTTGGTCCCTTAAAAAGTGGGAGGCACATATACAAACTGTTGTAATTCCTACACCGTTCACCTGATTTGGATGTAAATACCCTCAAATTAAAGCTGAAAGTCTGCAGTTAAAGCACATCTTGTTCGTTTCATTTCAACTCCATTGTGGTGGTGTATAGAGCCAAAAAGATTAGAATTGTGTCGATGTCCCAATATTTATGGACCTGACTGTATACAGCACAGCTTGTGCACTCTAACTCCACTGGTTTATTTTGCTTTCTCTTTCAGCAGCTGTGGAGGGATGATCCCCAAGATTCACAGGCAGTCTTTTGTACCTGTGAAGGAATCTTTTTGCCTATTTGAAAGTCAAAAACCTTTTGAACCCTATAGGTCAGAGATCTTCAAGGGGGGTCCGGGGCCCCTAGGGGGTCCTCAAAGTTACTGCAGGGGGGCCGCCAAATTATTGTTAATGTTTTGAAAGTTTGTCAGTACAGAAAAATACTTTGCACATCTATAACGTGAGACAGGTGCGTCTAAAGGGAATTAGTAATACGAAAGAGAAGAGAAACTCCTGCACACTGTCTAACGTGCAAAAACTAAACTTAATAGTTGGCAGCGTTTCAGTACTAGATTATCAGTATCAGGCAAAATTAATGAAGGGCGTTTCTTTGTAACTTTTTCAATTTTAAAAAAAAACCGAAAAGGTCTCAGCAGTGTTTGGTCCATATGGGGAATTGAACTACCAAACCAACTCTACGGACTGAGCTACCGCTGCAGAAGAGTAACAGACTTATCAGACAGACAGGAAACAAACCAACAGTTTATCTAGATTAACTAAATCACTTGTTTAGAGGCCAAACTGCAGGTGAGCACACCTGAAATGTCAATAATAATCCCTCATTGCACAGGAAAACTGTGTACAAAACTATGACAACAGTACGTACAGGAGTAGGTCAATGTTGAAGCAGTAAGTTTATGTAATCTGTGCTGTGTGTTCATCTTTATTTTCCAAAAAAATTATATTTTACCAGGCTGTAGACTAAGGTCATGTCTTCTATGTTCGTTGTGTAATTGGCTGATTCCAGTACAGACTCAATAAAACAAATTTACTTCTTTTAAGCCACAAAATAAATAAACAATTTCCCAAGCATAATTTACTCATTGGAGAGAAGACTGAATTTAGACCTAGGCTATCTCGGAAAGTAAAAACTTACAGAAACTACAAAAGAACAGCTAAATAAATGACATAGGTCGCACTGCCTATGCAACGTCTGTCTGACATTCTCCTCTCTACTTTCCTCTATCACAATAAAGGCAAATAACCCAAAGCACAATAAATAACCGAATGAATGATGGACTTATATAAAATGATAATTTAAATCTGAAAATGAAAATGTATTTACACAATTCAGTTACGTGACTGGTGTGGAGACTCGGACGGCAAAACACACTGGTCACAAAACAAACAAAGTCTTAGGTATGTCCCCAGTGGGGTGAGTCAATGCTGTTTCAGACTCACACAGCTAGGATTTCATTGCATGCACCAAGGTGTCATCCCTATGTTCCCTCAGCCCTATGAAATTTCCCCCCATCAAAATTAGGCCCTATGGACCTTTTTTACAGCAGACATTTTTGACTTGTCATAGTAGGAAAAGCACAGCTGAAATTGATAACCTTAACAATGGCTCAATTCCATCAAGTGTCCCAGTAAGCTATTTCAGTGAGTCAGCATGCACAATACCAGGGCCTCTCCTAAGTGGAATGCAGCCATCATTAATGGTTTTGAATACACCTGTGCTTTTCCTACTGTAACATGTCTGCCGTGAAAAAGGTCTATGCTCCCTCAGCCCACAAGAATGTGTTATGTGCAATTAGATTTTTGTGTGCAATGCTTTTTGTGCAATTTATCGTTGTGACTGGTACAGTTGGTGGTGTATGTTCGTTCATATGTTTTTGCAAGGCATTTACAAGTACAATAAGTACAATAAAGTAATATATCATCTTTACTTAGGGGTTAGGTTTGGGTTAAAAAATTGTAATTTCCCCACTGGGGATCAATAAAAAAAAAAAGTATAAATATAAAAAACACAATGTCCGAGATGGGTGCTACAAGGGGGTTAGGGTTAGGATTAGGGCTAAGGAAACATAGGGCTGAGGGAACATAGACATGCTCCCTGCACCAAACACCAAGGCAAATGAATCCTTACATGTGAAAACCTACTTGGCAATCAACCTTATCTGATTTATTACAAATATATAGATAGAGAGAAAGAACAATACTCATGTATTCATGAGTATTGTTCTTATGTACAATAAAATAATCATTAACCATGATTTTACAGCTATTTTTTAAATGAATAATAATTTGTTATTGAAAGGGTCTCTTTGACACAATCAGATCCTACTAACATGAAACTTACACGGTGTGGTCTACACATAATATATAGCAACATGACATAATTAGTGTGTGTTGTCTAGCTCCACAGTGAACAATGTTCGTACTAGGTGCTTGTTAGCCAGACATTACTTCACAGCACAGCGTAGTAGCTAACGTTAGATGCTGGCTATATTGACAGTCATAGAAACCCGTGCTCACACGGAGCTCTGTACCCAACTGACAGACACACTTTTTCGGCTTAGAATTACGAATGTTGACATAAAAATGACATAAAATGCCCGTTGCTTGTAGCCGTGATAAATTAGCCTGAAGCTAATGCTTACCTGTTCAGGAGGAAATTAGCCTACTTGGCGTCCTTTTGGGATCTAAGCTGTCTTCATCTTTCAAATACATCTACAATATTTACCCAGGGTTTTTAATGTAATGCCGGGCTGTACTAACGTTACAGCTGTAGCGTGCTGGGTAACGTTTTTACAGGTATATCTGGCAACCCAGCCTGGCTGTCAAACTGGGCAGTTGATAACAAAACACAGGCCAAAACACAAATAGAAATTCTGTCACGGAACGGAAGGAGAAAATACTGGCAGTGTATATATACTCACCTTGTTCACTTACCTGTTGCCAGATTGTTGTAGCTCCTCGTATGTCTCTCTTTCCAGCGTTTTCCTAGTGTATGTTCCAATGTTACCAGACCAACTGCTTGTATTCCTGACCACAGCTTCTGCCTGCCGATTCTGTACTTTTGCCTGCGTTGTTCGTTGAACAATAAATCTTTTACCTCTGTATCCTGAGTCGTGCATTTGAGTCCACCGTTGTACTCTGACAGTCACCCAACGTTTTTTAGTCTAGGAGGGCGTCACCCAACTTTTGTATTCATGAAAAAGCTAAATTTCAAAGTGGCTTGTTTGGTGCATATTTTTCCATGTAGCTCTCAGTCTCGCTCTCAGTCTCGGCCCTCCATCGCTAAGCTCTTGTGAATGCGCACAGATTCACAAAATGGATCACAACGAAAATACGGACCGCTAGCTGGAAGAGTTTCACTCCAGAAACATAAACGTATAATTTGTGCTGATCCTTCCAGCCTGAGCCTTTTATGAAAAGATAGAACATATGAGTTGGTGACTGAAGGAGGCTCCGCTGTCTGCATGCTCATGGCACAGGTGCGCACCCGCCAAGCAAAACACGTTTGTCTTTGAAACTCTGCAGTCCTCCTGAGTGAAGCCGTCATGGAGAACTCGAAAAACTTCCGAATTGACGCCCTTGCTTTCTGATGAGACCAACCGTGTGAGCCAAGACCTCTCCCCTGGTCTGAGCAGCGACAGCCCAGTAGGCAGCCCGTTATCCTGCTGCCGCACGGACACCCCCGTCTCCGCGGGTCACACAACTTCAAGGAATAATCCACAAACCGGGTGTTCTAAATCTCCCGCATCCAGGTCTCGCTTATATTCCCGGCATGTATCATGCCCCTATGTAGGACCCATTATCCGCGTTGGGTGGACCGCACCCCGCGTTTGCATACACCGGTTTCACACAACTAACACAGACCTAACCAGAGCACCTAAAGGCAGCTGCCATGGCGGGATCCGTGCCGGTATCATGATGCCACGAATAGTCGTGGCATCATGATACCGGCATGATGAGACTACCAGATAGGCAGTAAGTAGGCCTATATGATGAAATAAAATAATTTTATAGGCAGAAAATATCCAGACTTTAAAACACAAGAGAATTAGTACCTACCTAATTTATCCTGACCAGATTTAATTTTCCAAACACAGCTCTGAAGAACTGCTGAGGTGTTTGTAAACTCATTGAACACACTGACTGTCAAATAAAACTGCAGTTAATTTTTGACTTACAGTGAGTAAATCTACTGAAATTGCCACCATCTTGGTGGAGTGTGATGTGTAAGATGGGAAAGCAGAGGTTAAGTCATTTCATTCAATAAAATGATGGTACAAAAGAAGCACTAACTCCTCCACGTTGTCTTATGTTGCAAATGTCGGTGTAGCTAGCTGTCTAAACTTGTGAAAAGCCGAACAGCATCACCGTCCAAGCTGTGTTTCACTTCCCTCCATTATTATTATACACATAATAAAGACACATGGACTCGGTCGAGACCAAAAGCCATATTTTGCTAGACCAGTGGCACAGAACGAGACCATAGACAGTGAACCGAAACGGGGCTTTCGTCTGTCGTCTCCCCAACGTGACATAATGCAATGCATTGTGGGGGAAAAGAGAATCATTGCAAACCGCTGTAAAATAGTACTACTTTTTCGTATTTTATTCCATTTTGTGATATCCATTGTATTTCATGTTGTTGGGTAACAGTTTAAATATTTATTACCAACAAGCAAATTGCGCAAATTCTTTAGAAAATAAACCCTGCAAGATGGGCTTTAATCTGGACTTTTATTTTCCGTTCTGGCTTGGGCTAACGGTTCAAAGAGATTGCAAACAGCATTGGGGAAAGCGGACATCCCTGTCGCGAGCCCCGCTCGATGGGAAATGGCTGAGAATGCAAGCCATTGGTTGAGATTATGGCCGTGGGGTTCGCAGCACCATGTCAATGAATTTGGCCCCCAAACCAAGCCTCTCCATTACTTGCCATAAGTAAATCCACTCTAGGTGGTCGAAAGCCTTTTCCGCATCCACTGATAAAACTGCTGCCTTTGTTGGGAGGTTTTTGGCTTCTTCTATTACATTAAGTCACAGGTACGTTGAAACGGGTCTAATGAACTTCTTATGCTAAACATGAACGGTGTTACAAAAACCCTAGAACTAGAAAATAGCTGGTTGAGAAACCAGCTATCAAATTCTGAAATAAGCTATGTGAAAAACACACCAACCTGGTCGGAGTAATAAACATAGATTATAAACTGGACGGTCAGCATCCATCATGTTTTTTCAGTCTGGTTAAATGTTCCTTTAAAGCTTGGCTCCAAAACTTGCATATATTGTCCTTGGGACAAGTTTAGCACGGTAGCCCAGACACCGCTAGTCCACAGCTGCTGGGTCCTACAGCCTTGGCCCCTCCGCCGTCCCCAGCACCAGCGCAAAGTCCCCCCGAAGTCGTCTGGCTCCACCGCCAGCAACGGGCCCCGGGGCGGAGCAGCCCGTGTTGATGTCGCGTCGTCCTCCACATCCAGCTCCCAACAGATAACGTCCACATCTGTGGCTGCAGTGAAGGCGAACTCTCTCCCTCCGTGTGGCTGGGTGGATGAGCAGGTCTGGGATGCTCCTAGCATGTATCTTGTGTCGTGCTTCTTCAAGCTCCCGCTGCCGTTGGGCCGTGAATGTGCCGTAATCAGGTTGCATCAAAACACGCACCGTAGTTCCCTCTGTCTCAGGCTCTGCCCTGATGTGTTGCAGTGAGGCAATAAATTCCGTTAGCGCTCCCTTTATTGCGTTTTAAACCACTGATTCAAGCACACTTAGTTGCTTTTCCAAGACCTGAGCGATCAAGTCTTCCATGTTTGGGAACGCGCTAGCATTGGTTGCTATGTTAGCCACCGCTCTATTAGCCACCATGTTAGCAGATTTTATGTCCGAGTATGTAGCTTAGACAACAACGGGACCTGTTTTCTCGGACTTGCAAGCAATTCACTGAGTCACTGTGATAGCAGATAAAATGATTTGGCATCAAAGAAAAAGACATAGACCTGGTTATTCAATGATATGTGGAGGTGGGTACTAGAGCCTTAGTCTTCTGCGACCATTGCGGTGCTGGTCACGTGATCCTTCAAAATAGCACATTTTACAGTACTAAGAGTACCCCAGTTTTGTGTGGGTTTAATACGCTATCTGGCAGTGTATGGTGTGTTCTTGCTGCTAGAACAGAGGGTGAAGTGTTAATGGTCCATCAGCAAAACAAATGGATACTGACAGTTTTATTGAGTAATATGCAAGAAAACATTTCACCCTAAATGTTGCAGTATAACACTATAACTGTATAACTGACAGTGGTCTATATTAACTAGTAAAAATGACAAGGCAGCAAAACATCCTTTCATTTTATAATTTAATTTGGCTATAATGTATGTAACATTGCCATAGGAACATGGTTACTTTAGCCTAACCTTTGAAATGAGTGACATTTTAACAGTGCATGGGTCAAATAAACAGATGAAGGCCTAATTAAAGGCTAAATTACAAGAACTGTTCGACTAACTCGATAAAATAGCTAGACTAGAGACTAGAGAATATTAACTACAGTAGGCTATAACAGAAACAGACATCATTGACTTGGAATGAACTTGATTTGCTACATGTCTCTGGGGGATAGCTTCAGTGTAGTAAAGCTTCATTTTATTTTAACTCACTCACTACACTTTGTGAAGGAAGCGCAACCTCATGGTAAAATGGTGTGGTTACAGTGGAACATTTAGATGGCTTCATCTGTAAGTGAGTGATCTTTTGATCCAATAGTATCACAATCATTTTTTTTTTATAATCTGGTCATATGTCTTTGTGGCCCTCACATGTTTGTAGTGTATATAGAATATATGTGTAATAGTGATTCTGCTTTTAATTATATATTCATATCCTCTATAATAGTTCTATAATATTATATTTTTTCAGAGGTTTTTTGTGACATTATTGTAGGCAAAGTTTGGTTTTACAATATTACTGTAATGTTACAAAGAATAAATGTCATAACAAGTAAAAGGTATTTTAATGTATTTTAGGCTACTTGTTTTATTATTTCTAGTAGCCTTCAGTTGTTTTTTTTACAATATTCCTGCTGTAGTTTTCAGAATATAAAATGGTGGAATATTTGTCTTTTTTTCCAGGGGTTTATCATAAGACTATCTCTCCAGATAACGACTTGGCTCTTTCTGGATGCTCAGAGCACTCTTTAATCCTTCCTTTACACATTCAAACAGCTTTATTGATGGGCATGGTTTTGGCAAAAAAAACAAAAAAAACTAATTCTTAAGGACTGGAAAACATCAAATCCACCATGTTTCAGAAACTGGCTACATGGACCTTTTTCAGTGAGCCACCTGGAGAAACTGCGGACTAAGTATTCAAAACATCAGCATAAATGGGAAGAATCCTGGGGCCCCCTTTTGCAATATCTGGACCCAAATTGATTCTACTTGCAATTATGCACTGTTTTTCTTATGCCGGTCTTTACTTGGTTATTGTATGCATACTAATGGCCATTTATGGTAGTGGTTTTCTTGATTTGGGATTAAGATGAATTGGGCATACTTGTACCTCTCCCCCCTTGTGTGTGTGTGTGTGTGTGTGTGTGTGAGAGAGAGTGTGTGAGTATGCTTGTTTGTTTCGCTTGTATTTTAGGTGTTGATTTTTATACTTTTTTATGATTGTCAAAAAAAAGTCAATGAAAACAATAATATAAAATGGTATTTTACTCTTCAATAGCTTGAATACCCCACTGTTGTTAGGAGGGAATTCTGTGTAAAAAGCAGAGTTTGTGCATCATGTGATGCAGCTTTCTGCGGGAGCTGTGACCCATATTTCAAACGGATAGGCGCTTGTTTCCGGCAGCCTTCAAAACGCATTTATCTTAAGCACAGTCGGCAGGCTGAATGAATTAGGCCTGTTAGCGCCGCTCATATGCGCTGCAAGAGAAGATACAGAGAACATTCCAATATGTATGTGTCATACTGCTTTTCCTCATATGAGCGACGCAGCATTCTACAATTTGTGTTGAATAAAAGAAGATGAAGGTTATGATTAAAAGAATTGTTCGTTACTCGCAATAACGGAATGCTACTGTTTGGAATCTTTTTTTCCGTGGAAAATATGATATTACAACTGCAACTACTGCTGTTTTCGCAATCTAATTATAACCTGGAAGGTCATTCGAAACATACATTTGTAAGCAGAAAATATAGGCTAACCAGCATTGCGCAATTTAGTGAAATCCAATACAATAAACCCTGCAATAAATGTTAATTTTGTTGAGACTAAAGTGGATTCAGTGGTCAGTATGCTGTGGTATTCGTTTGCATCAGGCTCTAATCTGTTTATTTTTTTCACTCAGGGAATATCGGTAGGAGAAAACTATTTTTCTTTTTCTTTTTTCTTTTAGATTTTACAATCTAAAGAGCCAGAGTGGAATAGGATTTGAAACGCAAAGAGGCCTGGTAAACACCCAGGCCCGCAGGTCAGACTTATTTGGCCCTAAACATTATTTGCTCAATGTGACAAAAAAACGATGACTATAGTTGACAAAAATTGAAAGTAGTTGTTTTATTCGATGACAGTGTGACAGCACCTGCCGGAAGAATAGGGACTGTAAAACTCACTTTTCGGATTTAACAAAATATGACCAGTATGCTATTATTATAATAATAGTAATAATAATAATAATAATAATAATTAATAATAATAGTAATAATCATAATAATATGCTTATAATAATAATAATAATAATACAGGCTATTGTATAGGCCTAAACAATTGTTTCCACAGTGTCTAAACCGAAATCCTGCGGATTGTATGGACGGATGAAGCGCTTTATAATTTCGGTCGATTGTTGAAGTTTAAATTAATTTCTATCAATAATTATAAAGGCGCATTACGGCCATCTCCAGCTCTAACAGTCTGCTCTGGCTGCTGCTTTCCTCGTCAATACAAACCGCAGAGGATCGTTACAGGCTGACAGTGATAAATGAAAAGGTGCTGCGATGCCTTTGTTTATACATTTACATAAGTCGTAGGTTTTGTACTTTTTATGTTTCTCCTGTGATCAAATGTAGGCCTACCCTGGAACCGACAGTAAAAAAAACATTGAAAACGAATTTTCTTTTTTTTCTTCTTTTAGGAAACAATGTTTTTCATTTTACATGTGTCTACATATTTTTGTCTTCCTGTCAGAGACATACTCACACATATGCATCCAACCATCCCAGCAGTAGCCCTATAGACTATATATAGAAACAACAACATTTAGTAAAAGCTGCCCGCCGCTGCAGCCTCCGACTTCGCTCTGAATTTTGCAGCCAGGCCATCCATCATTCCTGTCACCATCAATCGAATAACGCGAGACAACTGCAATCCCGTCTCATATCGAACCAGTGCTTGCTACGTGACCTGCACCACCAACTAATAACCATTTTCTCCAACGCCTACACTGACCTTTCTCGATCGGATTTTAAAGTGAGCACGCAGGAAAATAGCATAACGGAAACAATCAGGATGGCAGATCTGCTCTTCACATTAAATCACTTTGCTCAATCCTTTTTTTTTGGTCTTCCTCATTTAAGCTTCTTTATTTGATTTTAGTGTAGACTTCTCTGTTTTTGGTGCTAAAAACTATTCAAAACATTGTCAAAAAAGGTTTCAGTTCCAATTTATAAGAACACAAGTAAAAGGAAAGAGATGCAGTGCATTGAAAACAGAAATAAAAATGTACAGTTTTTTTTCTTTAAAAATTTTGATTAAAGTTGGGATTTAAAAAAAACATGTCAGTGGTAGAAGCTCACTCCTCTAGTGATCACAAGCACAAATAGAAACAGCCAAATAAAGAGCACAAATCTAGCACAATTCAAAAATATTCACAGTGTTTTTTGTTTTGTTTTCCTGTAAAGAGAGGTTGTGTGTGTGTGTGTGTGTGTGTGTGTGTGTGTGTGTGTGTGTGCATGCGTTTGTGTGTGTGTGTGTGTGTGTGTGTGTGTGTGTTTTTTGTACAATTTTATTTGCGAGGGTAAAGCTTTTAGTTGAAAAATGGGAAAAAGGTAAAAAGTTGTCTTTCCCGTGGTCCGCTGTTGTAGAAAAATAAATAAATAATTCAAACGAAATGGAGATGTGTCAAACTGCTTCTCTTCACTATGAAGTCCTTTGTCCTTATATTTTCCATGCAGCCGTAAAGCTCCAAGTCTCTGTTCCGTTTAATGTTAAAGTTTTGAGCGACCTGGTGCTTCCATGCGATCCTCTACACGTGCGCACCGTGCAGGCTCGGACAAGGTGAGGTGGGAGTGGGAGTAGCCAAGTGGATATATGATCAGGTGGGTTTGACGTGGTGGCTGCGGAGGCGGCTACAGTACTGAGCTCCACAACCAGTTGTTAGAAGATCCCTGAGCCCACCATGGAGGCCTGGACACATGCAGGACAGAGAATAGAAGGTTAGGACACATTAGTCTATAACTACAGGACAGAGAACAGAGGGTTACAAAGACATAAGTAACTACAACTGCCTGGTCTTACACATGAACACAAACCAGCACATATACAGTACATTCTAACATTACTAGCAGCAATTTCCAAAACAAACAAAATAATAAAGAAAATATCAGTTCAATTTTCAGACCTTCTTGTCCACACCAACATTCAGAGATAACTGTTAAAGCACACAGTACATAATTGGAACCAATTAACTCAGTTCAAACAGTTCAGTGATTCTTTTCCCTTGCTTTATTTAAAGTGTTAGAGGCCTGAGGTAAAGTGATTCACCTGGAAACAAAAATAGAGTAAAGTCTGAAATAAGAAACATTTTGAAACAGATTTATCTTCAAACCCCCACTTTGGAAACCACATTGTCTAGAGACAAGAGTAATTCAATTCATCTTTTTCTTTGCAATTTTGAAACATGGTTAATGCAGTCAATATAAACAACCATTTGCATTTTTCATTGTATGAATAGCAGAATATTTCAGGGTTTTGTTGAGCCATTTCATGAAAAACTGACACTTTACATAACATACTTAATCTACATCAAGTACATAGTGTAGTTAACATACGTCTGTACATACTTAATATGACTCAAACTAACACTTATTTTAACCCAATCCATGATCTTTTTTAAAGTTTTGTTGTCAAAACCTAACCAAGTAGTTTTGCTTCAATTCACAATGTTAGAGGTCCAATATGTAATATATTTACTGTATTTAATCAAAAAATGACCACAATATGTCATCAGATATTAAAGAGACATGCTAGGTTGAAATACTATCTTCTCTGACAACAATGCTAAAGCCAGTATTTTCTCCTTGAAATTTCCTTTCTTCCAGTCTCTTATTTTGGCCTTTGTGTTGTTGTCAACTGCCCATTTTTACACCGGGGTTGCCAGACATGAAATGCAAACACGCAAAAACAACTGGCTGCAGCGATGGTAGCAGCAACCAAACAAACTGGATTAACAGAGATAGATTCATTCTACCCAACCTAAAAAAAACTTGGCATCTTTCTAAACAGTTGCATGACCAGAGACGTGGTAAAACAAGGGTAAATATTGGAGATGCATTTAAAAGATGGAGACAGCTTAGAGTCCAAAAGGACGCTGAGTTGGCTAATTTCCTCCTAAACAGGTAAGTGTTGAGCTTCATTGATTTCTATCACAGCTAACGTAGTAGGGACATGCATTTTCAGTCATTTCAACATTCATGTGCTCGCATTAAATTATATAGAGTACTCAAGTTAGTTACTCCCAAAAAAAACTGATCACGTATGCCAACACATGCTAACTGATAACATTAACGGCGAGCAACAGATGTAAAACCACCTTGACGGACAGAAACCGCAAGTTTGACTTCCTAACAATGGAAACATGCAATTAAACTTTGGCAAACAACCATGTAGCCTGAATTGTTGGATTGGGACACAGCTTATGTTCTCTACAAGTCGCTCTGCAATGTATGTTATGTTATGGAATACTCTTGTTGCTAACGTTACCATCGCCAGCTTCAAGGTTATGATATGTTGGACAATATGATTCCCACTTTGTTACAAACTGGCATGCAACCATAATGTGTAATAACAGGTCTCTCTTGAGAATTAGACCATGTGTCTCAATGAGATTACCTGTATAAATAAAGGTTAAATAAAATAAAAACAGTGTATAGACAAGCTGTATAACGGTGTCTAGAAAGTAGTAGTACCAAAATTCTTCCCCCACTTCTGTTCAGCTGCCAGCTGACAGACGTTGACTGTGACCTGGGTACAGACGACTACAAGGTTGCAGTCTTTTTACCGGCTGTAGCAGTGACGTTAAGCCGAGAAAGGGTCAGTCGGGCACAAAGCTTCGCAATGTTGCGGTCTTTTTAGCGGTCGTTGTTGTTATGTTCAGCCGATAAAAGGTGACTGTCAGCCGGGTACAGAGCTCCGCGAGAGCACAGGCTTTTTATAACCGTAAACATAGCAGCATCTAGCAACTCCGCTGCGCTGTGGAGTAATGTCTAGCGAGACTAGCATCTAGCTAACATTGTGGGACATGGGGTTTAGCGTTCGCAACCTGGCAACCCCTGTGAACATTGCTGCTGGGGACGAGGGGCCCAGGGGCGGGGCTAGAATGACAATTGGGATTTCCATTGGATCAAAGTACTGTCACTTGGTTGGCTGTTGTGCCAATTTTACCAGCCCTTGTCACATGACCAATTCATTTTTAATTTAATTTAATTAAATTTAATTTTTAAGTTTCCATGATGACTATCCAAAATTCTGATACCATGGAACCAGCACTGGACTTGTTTTAAAAAAAAAATGGAAGACTGAGCCTATAGAAAATGTGTATTGTATTTGGATATACAATTTGTTTAAAATAAAAACAAGTGAAATTAATAATTAATTTGATATTTTATGTAATGTTTTATTTAGCAGAATTACACAGTGTTGTTTTATCCTATCCCCCCCCCTTACTGATTATTGGTCCCCAGTGTGCCACCAGTGTGTACATTTCCCTCGAAACAAAATTGAGAATGCAGTTTTGTTCTATGGGAACGTCATTTTTATTGGAGAGGGTTGTCCTTTGTGGATGAACTTTGCTCAGTTGTCAAGGAAATACTTTAGTCCAATTGTCAACATCTGACTTAATGAAAGTATGGAACATGTTATGCAATAATTCCTTCATCTGCTGATCGTGGGATGCAGTTGAGAGCTAGCAGTATAAATAATTAAATTAAATAATAAAGGAGAGTAAAATAGTGCAAATTCAGTCATGTATTCCATGATGGTTAAATGTTATGGCTCGAGCTTAATCGTGCATGGAAAACCCTCATATTATTTAAAAAATGGCTCTCTTTCTTCCTGCAGTCCTAAGGAGATTTACTGCCGCAGATCAAATTAGAGGAAGCAAAAACATCCGGCTCTACTAAGCTATTACTGTAACTAGTTAATGATCATTAAATAAATAATAATTAGAATAAATACTCTCCAAAATATATTGGCTGCATTTATTCAGGTTGAGAGCCTGATGTCTCTATGCAGATCTAGATGTATTTATTTATTTAGTTTTTTAATATGAAGCATCCCAATCTGCTCTTTGAACTTTATTAACAAAGCCAGGGGAATCATCAGAAAGGGAAGAGGGGGCTGTGTTGGCAAAAATTGGCCCCGGTAAAAAAAATGAAGCAAATGCAGCTCCTATTTACATATAAAGAGCTCTATTAATCAAGGTAAGTGTCATTACAGCGTGGCTCATTGAGCAGTGGAGAGTGGGTGTTAAATAAAAATCTCTGTGCTCGGGTGCCTCCGGCAAGCGATACATCTTGATTTGAGAACTGTCAGCAGTGGTGGGGAGCTAATAGAGGCTTGAGGAGGAGGTAGGGGATGGGTTATAGTACCTCGATTCTTAATCAGATTGCCAGGGGAGAAGAGATGGAGGAAAAGAAAAATGGAGGAAAAAGAGGGTAGAGCGATAGAGAGGAAAAGAAGAAGTGGTATGAAGATAGACTGATGGAGAGGAGTGTGTTTCCCACACAGTGTTTTTTATTTCATACATGTTTTCTTTCTATAGTCAAAGATGCACATAGGCTGTTAATTTAGGGCTGTCATGATATCAGATTTTCACTACACGATTATTGTGGCCAAAATAATTCATGATGACCATATTATTGAAATATATGAATAATATGAATATTATGAACAAAAAATAAATAGTAAGTAAGTAAGTAAATAGTCAAATTCATCTTTCTTTTTTTAAAGATACATTTTTTTTTTGGCATTTTAGGCCTTTATTCGATAGGACAGCTTAGACATGAAAGGGGAGAAGGAGGGGGAATAACATGCAGTAAAGGGCTGCAGGTCGAAACCGAACCCGCGGATGCTGTGGCGAGAACTGAGCTTTGTCTCTCTTAACTATATTCCAAATTGCTAAAAACATCACTGTCATGGGCACCTGGTTGGCTCACCTGGTAGAACAGGTGCCCATATACAGAGGCCCAGTCCTCGACGCAGCGGCTCAGGGTTTGGGTCATGGGCTCCTGGTTGGCTCACCTGGTAGAGCAGGTGCCCATATACAGAGGCCCAGTCCTCGACGCAGCGGCTCAGGGTTTGGGTCCGACCTGCGGCCATTTGCTCCATGTCTTCCCCCTCTCTCGCCCCCCTTTCCTGTCTACAGCTGTCCTGTCTATTAAAGGCTTAAATGCCCAAAATATTATCACGGTCATGAAAAAACTCCATTAAAACCCTAAAAAAAACCTTAGTGGTTGCTTAGCCCTGTGTTGTACACACCAGGTTAACTGATGAGATCTTATCAGATCAGGGTGAGATCCGTACAAACAAAGTTCATACAATTGCCATAAGCAGCTCCCCCTGATTCCAACTCCATCTGATTCAGAAACTCCTTACGCTGTTAGACAATCACACAAGCAAATCATTCTAGGATGACTAAGACCTTTTTTTATTCCCGATAGAAATAAGGTCAAAACCATTAAGACAAAACCAAAGTTCTAATAAACCGGAGTTATCCTTTAAGAATTAAATGCAAAGAAGTTCACAGGCTACTGTATGTTGCCTTAAAATAAAACCCGGAAGACAAACGCAAACATTGATATTGTGAATAGATATTTATGACTATATGTATTGCATTAACATGAAAGTCCCTCCAGCAAACATCAGGTCGCAAAGACATTTTCCCGTCTAGATTGGATTGGTAAAGAATGGGAAGAATAGAATAGAAATATGAGTGAGGAGCAGAGGAGAAAGTGGGGGAATGGTGAAATTGGTTTTTTGTTACAAATGAAGACATACAACGACTGGACTACTTACTTTACCAGTGTTTTTCAGGTTTGCCTCAGTGAAGTGGATTTACATGTAGTGCCATTGCCCGTCCATGCCCATGTTCATGCCCATGCTACCCATTGGCCCTGGAATGAGGAGTAAAAACAAAACCAACAAGATAACAGACTACTCAGAATCTGGTAGAACTCTTACAGACCACTATTATTTACAGCTGCTAGCAAGCAAAAGTGTATGTACTAGTTTCAGCTTTGATGCTAACATAGAGGATAAAAGTGCCTTTATCACAAAGTTAAAGGTGGTATAAATACAATTCTAACTTGTTCTTTAGATATCATGTGAACAAGTATTGTATGTAGCAAAGCGTCTGTGTCTGTTATTTTACTTTAAGGAACAATTTCATCTCCGTTTCCAGTACAAATACAGGTTTAGTCTAGTTTAACAAAGACTGGAAGCAGGGGCAAACAGATGAAGAAGAGAGATCGGAAAGACCGGAGATGTTTGTAGACATTGTGGCAAACTCAAACATTTCAAGCATCAGCAATGTAACTTATGGAATGAACAAGTTTGTTCCTGAAAATAGCCTTGTCCCAAATAGCTAGCTGTTAGCTATGCGGCACAACTATGTGTTGCAGGTGTATTGCTCAGGACCCAAGGAAGCGCAGTGTCGTGTATGAGGTCGTTTGGATTCAGTTCTTGAGAAAGTTGCAAGCAGCAATACTGGAGGCCCGTTCAGGAACATTTTCAATAGGCACTACATTTCATCATTCATTAAAAGTCATTTAAAAAAAAGTATATTTGCATTATGTCATAGTGAATCTTGCAACTCTGAAACTAAGGCACAAAGTCTGGTAGGAAACTATCTTTATAGGTAATTCTGAGTTCTGTAAAAATCCTTGAAAATAAACAACCTAATCAGATTTGTTTTATTTGTATGTTTAATGTGCCGTTTCACTGATTAATTAAAATCAGTTTCTCTTTATGAAACACTGTAGCTGGTTTCTGTCTATTCTTTGACCTTCTCCACTTTTCTCCAAGACTATTGGGCCAAAACACATCAGCCAAAGCACAACTTACCCTCAGAGTGATCACACCAACATGCTTCTTAAAACAGAGGAAGGATTGTTTCCACGCACTAAGTGTGGTTATTCTACAAACTGCTTTCCTAGACAACTGTAAGCGAGGATGATTAGGTTTAACTTGCACTTTCAGACAAATCATTGTAGTAAAGCTTTGATTTTTAGAAGGTCTTATGATCAACATTTGAAATGACCAATCACAAACTGTTGCCTTATGGTGATGCTATACAGAAACAGACATACATAACAATATATAAATCCTACATGGCACATTACTGTATGAAAAAAAGTGCTTAAAAGAGCGCTTTCAGCATTCCTCTCTTTTAATTGTTTAAAACTCACAACCAGAAAATGATTATAGAGATTTTGCCCTTGATGGTTCAATAAAGAATGAGAGATTGCTCACCTCCAGGTCGGAGACCCATGTGCTGCTGCCCATCAAGAACAAATCCTCCCATTGGCTGGCCATCCGGACTGTAAGCTGTTCCCTGACTCACTGTGAGAGCAGAAGAAAGATTGTCAGAGTGAGCAACCCAGAGTTCTACAATCACTTGCTGTTAACCCAAACATGCTGCACACAAAGCCACCTCCTCATTCTTCACCTCCTTCATGCAATCCATACTCCAAAAGCCTTATGGTTGGCTCCTCTGATATATAATCTTTCTCACTTTTCATACTGTCTTTAACTCCTGTCTCTGTAGCTGCAAAAAGTGATATTAGTAAGGCAGTACAGTTTGCATTTAGTTTCACCTGATCATTTGATAGAATGGAAGAAACTGTTTAGTACACTGAACACTAAATAAACTGCAGTTTTACCTGCTCTGTTGGACTGGTCAATCATAGGCTGGACTATTCTCCTCCTTGCATTGATAAACCTGGAAAAAAAAGAGCAATATCATATGAACTATTTGATAAACAGGCAAAAGAGTGAAGATAAAGCATGAATGAAAAAACTAATTCTGCTTCCACACCTAGTATGTACCAAAATCATTTTTTTTTTTTTTTTTAATAGTTTAGCATTCCTGACCTTGGAATATGTGATAAAATATAAACTTAAGGGTCAATTTCTTGTTTTTTTTCTGGGCTGTTGACAGTATTCCGCAGCCTTTTTAGTTAACTAAAGAAGGTGAAATAATCTAAGTAAGCTTTGAGTTACAATAGTACAAAGATTTTTCAAGTCTAAATCTGTTGTGCAGATTATATAAGGGAATCAACTAGATCATTAGTAAAATTAGTAAAAACAGAGCTCCGAATTTTTCTGAAAATGCTGAAAACAAAAAAGAAAAAGTATTGTCACATTAGAAAATGTTTATTCTTACATTTTTTGTCCCACCCTGACCTGTTCCCTGACCTGGTCTACTTGTAATTCTTTCAAAAGAAAGATGCCCCATTCATCATCTAAAATATCTGGCATTTACAAAAACTGTCAATTTTATTGAGCAGCTTTCGAAGAACTCAACCCCTGTGTCTCCAGGGTCTAAAATAATAATGTAGTTTATTCTTATCGACATAATCTGAGGCGTTGGGAGAAAGTCCTATTTTATTGATTTGGGTTTAGCCCTGTAGCCTTAGGCTGTGATGAGGCTAACTGCTTTGCCAATGTTTTGCCATTAATACATCCACCAAACAGACTTATTATATATATTATATATTTATTGTACACTGTTTTAAATAAACCAATGAATGATTAAAAATGATAAACTTTGGTGTCTCTCCTTAAATCTAAATAATGCCATATGCCATAGCATGTTACCACTTGTACAACTGTTTATTTACAGACTGTAACAAAATTTCTTAATTATCTATGTATGTAAAATAAGCAAATACAAAAACAATTAAAGCTGCAAGCAGCATTGGACGGGCCCTCGTGCCTCTGCATGCATCAGGGTTACTGGCGGACGCCACTCCTTGCACTCAGACACTGCAAATCGTCACCAATGAAAACTGAACTCCCTGCTGAGTTCAATGATACCTCACACAAACTACCTCATACAGTTCATTAGCTGTGAAAGAGGGCGTGGCCAAAGCATAGGGGTTGTGGCAAACCTTTACCAATAAAAAAAGGAAGTCTCTGCTGAGTTCATTGATACCTCACATAAGACTCTACCTTAAACGGGTCACCAGTTATAAAAGGGGGCGTGGCTTAAGCATAGGGGCGCGGGCCAAACCATCACAAATGAATAAGGAACTCTCTGTTGAGTTCAATGATACCTCACACAAGACTCTACGTCATACATACGTTCATTAGCTGTGAAATGGGGTATGGCCTAAGCATAGAGGGCGGGCCAAACCATGACCAATGAAAACGGAACTCTCTGTTGAGTTCAATGATTCCTCACACAATAGTGTACAAGAAACGGGTCACCAGTTGTGAAAGGGGCGTGGCTTAAACATAGGGGGCGGGACAAACATGACCAATGACAAACAAACTCTCTGCTGAATTCAATGATACCTCACACAAGACTCTACATCAAACGGGTCATTAGTTATGAAAAGGGGTGTGGCTAACGCATAGGAGGCGGGTCAAACATCACCAATCAAAAAGGAACTCTCTGCTGAGTTCAATGATACCTCACACAAGACTCTACCTTAAACTGTTCAAAAGCCATACAAGGGGGCGTGGTCTGAGTACATGGGCGTGGTTAAAGTATAGTTTCATGTAAATCAGATGATGTTTGTCATATAAGGCTGATTTCCTGTTGCCAGCGGGGGGGCGCTATGACCAAAAGTCAATATTGGCCTGTATATGTCCTCAGGCCTGGACTCTTGTTGATTGTGGGAAATTTCAAACAGATATGACAATGTACACTGTAGTTACAGCCACTTTCTCGTTCATCGCTAAACAGTCAAAATGGCCGCCACGCCTTTTTAATAACTTTTCATCTTTAAGGTGTTGCAATGGTACAGACCAAATTTGAAGTCCATCGGATGAAATCTCTAGGAGTAGGTCGTTAAAGTATAGCACCTTGACTTTTAGGTCTACTTCCTGTTGCCACTAGGGGGCGCTATGACTTTGAGCCAATATCGGCATGTATATTTCGTCAGGATTAGACTCTTATGAATCCTGAAAAGTTTCGAGCCAACTGGACAATGTACACTCAAGTTTACACCCACTTCCTGTTTCGATGGCGAAGTGACAAAATGGCCGCCCCGCCACGGCCATGCCCTATGACGAAAAGTTTTTCTTTTAATAATATTTCATCTTTAACGTCTTAAGATGGCACAGACCAAATTTGAAGTCGATCGGATGAAATCTCTAGGAGGAGTTCGTTAAAGTACGACATGTGCTAATTTTGAACATTCAATTCAAAATGGCGGACTTCCTGGCTCCCATGACCTTTTTTGTACGTCTTGACATGCTACATATGTGTACGCGCTTGCAGTGCACAGTAGTGCTGCTTGGGTTTAATATGTATAAACTCAACACAAATAAACTGATGGATGAACATCAAACAGTTGAATTACTTTCATACTGAAAAAGGGCTAAATCATGAGCCAAGATCCTAAATTATAAGGAGCTCATCTTTTATATCATTTTAAGCAGCTGTTTGAACATCTATTTTTGATGGCCACGCTAAATCCGACAAAATATGTTTGTTTGGTTTGACTTAATTATGACTCCATGACTCATAGTCAAGACTAAGGTTTAAGATCTAAAGTCAAGTAAAATGTATTTCTAAAATGTATTTTACATACCAAAGAGACAGATTGTGCGTGTACACGTGGATATGAGAGCAGTCAAATCTGACATTAGAGTGACTTACCAGTTGTTCACTTGAAGGATGGTGAGGCCTGTGTCTTGTGCTAGCTGCTTTTTCTGTTCCTCTGAGGGGTATGGGTGCTGTGAGTGACAAAAGTATAGAACATTCAATTAATAAATGTCAAGGCTTGAGACAAAAACAGCTGGCTTTCATTTAGGGGCATATAGGGCCAATTTGACTTTTAGTGCAGGCTCTTGTACTATAAAGTAAAACTCCCACTGAGGAAGTGTAATCATATTCTGTGCTGGCTCTCCCACTCCTGGAAGTGAGTGCACAAGTTGGAAAAACAAAGGCTGACCACAGTTTGGCCCCGTAAACACTTCATGCCAAAAGTGCGTGCCATTGTGTGACAGTATTTGACATTATTTCACATTGTTTGACGACCGATCGGGTGGGATATAAAGAGGGACAATGGTGGCTTTTGTTTGGGGCCTCGATAAGGTTAGGTCCCCTGTCCCCCCTTAACCCCTCCCCGTCTTGCTCCATCTCCTTGTCCTTGATTCCTTCACTGGCTCTGTGTGTGAAAGTGTGTGTGTGTGTGTGTGTGTGTGTGTGTGTGTGTGTGTGTGTGTGTGTGTGTGTGTGTGTGTGTGTGTGTGTGTGTGTGTGTGTGTGACAGTAAGATGAGGGCGGCAGATGGTAGACAGAGGTGATCCTTGTACCCCTTGAGCAGGGTCGCGGGACAGTCCCCATTCTGCTGCTGTCAGCCGCCTCCTGTGGTCATCGGTGAAGGATGAGCTTCCAAGCACTTCATTTTTAAACTGCCTTTCAGGCTAAGTGTGTACACACACACATACACACACACACACACAGCCACATATATAACAATAGTGACACCAGGTGCAAAAATGCACACACAAATGTTGATATGGATACACACACACATACAACAGACAAGTGACAGATTACTCTAAACTTTGCCCTTACATCAAAGCTCTATATCACAGACAAACAAAAGAAAAATAAATCCCTCCTGTCCATCCCTCTACAGTCTCCATTTCACATGTGACCAAACTCCATGACATGATGTTCACCAGAGGGAGTCTTGTGTTGATTCAGTAAATGATCACTCAAAGAAAACCATGTATTGATCCCTCTTTTATTACAGGCTAAAAAATCATCAACCAAAAGATCAATGATCTAATTTTGTCCCACAGTCCATTCTTACTATTAGCTCACAAATTAGCTTAAAATCTATTTTTAGTAAAGTGTTTAAAAGAAGGCTAGTTTGTAATTTGTATGTTATAACTTATTTTCTAATATGCTACTGTTTGAATCCACGGTTGTATTATGTTAACGTATGAATCTATCGCCTCACTGCCAGATCCTAATTGCCAATTGGATGGAAATTATCATTGGACCAATTGGATGTCAATCTTGATTGGTTAGGGAGGACGTCCTCTCTTGCAGCATCACATTACGTGTTTTGACCAATAACAGATGAGCATGAAAAAAATTAAGTACATTTACAGTTTTTCTCAATTGCTTTGGCACATTTACTGAAACAAACTTACAATTTTCAAAACTCTAAGTACAATCCTTACACCACGTGGTACATTCAGCACATCACTCTAAGTAAGCTGCTAAAGGTGATTACTCAATCAAAATAATGAACTCCTGTTTCAAATGTAAATAAATCCATCAATGAATAAATCATTGCCATCAAAACAAAAGGTTCCTTTATCATTGCTAAGACCAAGACAGTCAAAATGCAAAACATCTTGTCAAATGACAGTGTACTCTAACAGGGTGATAATTACCCTCTGTAATATTGTCCAGTTGCTAACATTGTATATTCAGGCAGCTGAATAGTATTGATGTCAGCCATGGCCCACACTATACTTGCTCAATATATGTACTGTACACACCAGTCAACCACAAATACACAAAGGAAGCTTGTTCAGAAAAAAAGATATACAACAGCAAAATTATCAGGAACTGAAAAAAAAAAAATATTCAGAAAATGTATCAACCTCAAGAGTCATCCAATCTCTCCACTCTTTCTGGCCAACATTTTATCGACATCACACCTGATATCCTCCATTGCAATGCACGAGGGAAAAACTTTTGGTTATGCCACCCCCTACAACAATCTGCTGTGATATCCTCACCTGTCACCTGTTTGCATTTGGTTGCTCTAAATTTAGAGGAAATTGAATTGTTCCCCATATAGCCAAATTCTATTAATCTAAAAACGTTTACAACAAAACCACATACCTATTATGTATCTAATATATATGTGACAGGTTATTGTGATTGTTGGTTGCTCTATTTTGCATGTATAGGGATTTACACAAAACATGTTTATAATTGCATTTGATAATAATATGATTCCATAGCAAATTAATGCAAACTATTTTGATCTGCAAGGCTTACTCAATGCATTTTGTGCCAAAGCAATGACAAATGACGACTGACCTAATGTTCATATACGTAAATAGTCATATAGTTTGACAAAGTTTAATAGTCATTCGACCATTGTGCTAAAGCGATTGAGAAAAACTGTAAACGCTAATAGTGTCACAAATCACATTGAAAACACAAGATGGCGGCAGTGCCCTGATGACATCAGATTTCAGACGTTCATTCAATATTCTCATTCTTCAGACTACTTACTTTTATGGGCGAAGCACAAATAACCAGGAAAAATTATCAAAACAACAACTGTGCTAGGCAAAACTTTAAAATCATCTTGGTTAGATTATTGCAATTTATTATATTCAGGGTGAAGCCAAAAAACAATCTCACGCTTTCAGCTAGTACAAAACAAAGCTGCTTGGCTTTTAACAAATACTTGAAGACAAGATCATATCACTACAGCCTATTTTGGTCAGCAGTAAGTTTTAGGGTTAATTTTAAGATTTTACTGATTACGTTTAAAGCACTTCATGGTCACAGATGCAGGAACAGTTACGACCAGGCTAATGGTCCAATAATGAATAATATAATGAATTAAAACCTTTCACAGCTGCTTTCTCTATAGCTTCCACAGAAGGGGATCTTTTAAGGGTCTTCCAAACGGACAACAAAAGCAGGAGGCTACAGCTAGTTGTGGATAGAAACACCCCCCCTCCCAACGGCCTACCAGCGGGCCTCACACTGCAACGTCTGACAAAACATAATCCCGCTCTTTTCACACCCTCAACGACTGATGAATGCTTGATCGCTTGGGTGTTGCAATAGGCCTTTCAGAGGCCAAAGTCCCCTTGCACACTTTTCATAGACACATCCTGCCATGGCAAACACTTGTGCTTAACAAATTAGGCCTGAAAGGGAATGGGGAACAGAGAGGGGATAATTCAATTATCCTCCTTTTTCATCTTTTTTTCAAATCTAAAGGTGCGCTTTGGAAAGGAAGGGATTACTCCGAGTACAGGAGCTGTATGGGCCTTTTACAAACTAAACAACTGAGGCACAGCGCTGTGGAGTAAGGTCTGGCTACACCACAGATATATTCTGGGATATGAGAAAAAAACGCTCTGGGCTGTCTGCATTTCTGTAAACCAATCACAATTGTCTTGTGGCACTATGCTTCGGAGGCAGCAACGGTGGCTCTGCAAAATAGTCTCAGGAAGAAACTTGTTTTAAGGGAACATTTGCGTCCTGCAAAAGTTTGACATCTATTAAAAGCCACAGCTAGATGTTGCTTTGAAAAGCAATTTAACAGGATCCATGGTAAATTCCCTTACCGTAAGGTGCTGGAAGAGCCATGCTCTCATTATATTTGTTGCTACTTTGGGGAAAATGCCTCGTTTCTTCTGCCTTTTCTTGTCTTGGTCATCCTCGTCTCCTGTGCCTGGTGATGCCAGGCTGTTGTCGAGAGCATCTCCTGCAATCAGAGACAAGAGGAGTGACGTTAGCTTTAGTGTGGCCCTCATTCTCCTCCGTGAAAATGTGCCGCTAAAGGGCAGACAGAGGAAGGTTTTTCCTATGTGGCACAGCAGCACAAGATTCTTGCTTTCACCTCGCTTGACTCCCTGGCCATTGGATAATGAAGAGGAGTTTTGTAGTGTGGGAGCTCAATAAAAACAAGAGCTATTAATTCAATCCAAGCCACGCGTTTGACATGCGGTAATGACTGCAGGAGCTGTGTGCCTGAAATAAAATAATGAACGTTCAAACTGCTGTCGGACTCAGTGCTATGTACTGATATTTATATGTGACCACTGTATGAAATAAGACTAAACGTTTTCTTATAACTAAAAAGAGGATAACAAAACAAAAACCTAGCCTGTGAATGAAGTATGAACCCAATAACATCAAACCTTGGGCTGTTTGAAGTAGGAAACATGCCGTTCATTTGGGGTACTGAGGCAGAATGTAGGGGGTGTAAATGGGTGGGTTTCCATGTGTTCATTGATTGACTCCCCCCCGACTTACAACAGCAGTGTTGGATTTCATATCAGGCTATGGATCCTGCCATTACCAGCATCCCCGCTTGATTCCAGCAGGAAGCTGCCATGGATCATGGCAAGAAGCTTCCTTTCAGCCCCTGGTAGATACCTCACTCCATTTGCAACAACAAGGGGCCATCCGCTGCCTCTCCCTCTTTGCCATTAATTGTGCATCACGCGAGATGATTTACTTTTAACAGTGGTGGTTATTTTTCTTGCCCTTGAGGCAGAGAAGCCTTGAAAGCTTGCCTGGAGGGCATGTGAATAATGCATCTGAGTGACTCCTCCCCCGAGGCGTGACAGGAACCCTACTTTTCTTAAGATTTGCACTAGCATGTCTTTTTGTTTTTAGAGATGCATCAATCAAATGCGCCTATATGAGCCATATTCATGCATAAATATTTCAGCTAATGAATATTGACATTAAAAAGGATGTGTTCTTCGGTCGTAGGCTCTGGGGGTTGTGGGATTTTTGACGGATGGTGTCCAGCTCTGTGTCACAGTCAGAGTACAGGGTTCACACTGCCTTTGTTCACTACTTTTCACTGTGTTTAGTCTTACACCTCTCTTCAGCCTGTCGATTAAATCACATCTTTCTAGGCAAATGTTACCTCAGATGGTGGAAAGTTCGAGATCAAGAATAGGCATGTCATCTTCCTTCCAAACCACAATGACAATTCAGTCTAATTATCAGTCTATAGTAATCTAGCAAAATTAACATCAATAATTTAAAAGAAAATGTATGACTATTTTTCAAGACCTACTTGATATAACTGATAAGACTGGTGCATCTCTATTAAAGAAAAAGAGCAAGTCTATTTAATATAAAATGAGAAATCAAAGAGCAGCTTTAATAATAAACAAAGACTTGAGTTTTATATTTGAGTGGTACTGTAGTATTTTAAAGCATCAGATTATGAAGCTACAGTTCAAAAATAAAAAAAAAGTTAGAGAGAAAGACAGAGTGAGAAAGAAAGACAAAAAAAAGAGGAAAAGAGGACTCGCTCTGCCTAATTATATCTAAGTAAGGCACACTGTTCTCCCCCTCAAACCCCATCCTTGACACCCCACCCTAGTCCACCTCCTCTGCTCTCCTCATCCCTCTTTCTTCTGCTCCAGAGAGGGGAAAGCCGCAGGGCAGATCTTCTGCTACACTAATCGTTACTGACTGTTCCCCGGCAACTCGGCCAATCTAACCAGTGTGTGACGGTGCAGTCTCAAAGTCATACACCCGTGCAAGTCTCCCATGCCCCCGCCCCCTCTTGTCTCTTTCTTTGCCTGCCAGTGTCTGCGCAGTAGATGAGAGGGGGTAGATGGAGGGCAATACCGCAGGGGTGGCTGGAGTATTGCCCTGGGGCTAAGAAGAAACACACACACACACACACACACACACACACACACACACACACACACACACACACAAAACAGCACCCTAAGATATAAAGAGTCTTCCTTTCTAGCCCCTTCTACCTCTGCTGCTCAATTACGTGTTGTTAGAGACTTATACCTATGTAAACTATTTAGGACATTCCAACTCAGCCTTAACTGTTTATTTTTCGTTTCTATTATGCTCCTTCCTGCATTCACACACTGCAGAAATCTCCATCTTTGCAACATTTGCCTAAGGTGGTAGTATAACATTGGAAGCTGGACCAAATACTATACCTAGCCTCTTACTTAGAGAGATTTGTGGCGTACAGAAAGTTATAGTACCAATCATTTTGTATGTATACAGTCTCCTTCATTACTGTTGTATTATTTTTAATTTCATTTAGTCATTGATTAAATACTTATTGATGTATTCTGTATTCTAATTATCAATTTCCCCAATACTGTTAATGCACATGTAATGTAGTTTTATTTTCTCTCTCATCTCCTCCTCCATAGCCTCTGCTTTCTGTAACTTTAATGCTGTTGATGTAGTCGGTGGATGACGTTTTCATAAGACAGTGCAGAGCAGCTAGCAGAGCAGAGCAGCTAGCAGCTAGCAGAACTGATTGCAACTCTCCCAGCAGCTGGTTTTGCATCAGTGATGCAAAACCAGTGCCTGTCTAATGAGTTGAGCAGGGCGTGATCCATCATCAGTGACACTTTGGGGCTCCTCCCCTTATTAGACATGATACACATCTCTAAATGGAGTAGTCTGGAAGGTTTCCAAGACATGACTAATCCTGCATGTGAGAAAGTGAACATGACAATTAGAAGCTGTTGATGGGAGATTCAACTCTTTAAGCTGTTTGAAGGTGACCATTTGCAGTTGTAATTTATGACATTAATGGTGAAGTGCACCTGACTCAAGTAGGCTACAGCCTAGTACGTAAAAATGTAATTTGGGCAAACGTGAAAACACAGCAGGCTTGTCAGCTTTTAGCACAATATCAATCAATATTTTACCTAAGAAGCCATCCTTTTTTGGTTTTAAAAGATTGGTTCGTAAAATAACAATTAAAAAATATAGATTTTCTCACTTAAAGGTGGAGTCAACCATTCTGGAGAAAGATTGTTGATATTTGAGCTCAACACCCAAACAAATACATCCTTCATGTAAGTGCTCCTTCAGTAGCTTTGCCCCCCAAAGTCATTGCCAAGGGAATGCAATCAGTACTTATTCAGTGTGTTGTCACATTAAGCCAAACACTGGTTTAGTGATGTTGGATATATAGTAATTTATAATGTAAACAATGCCATTGAATGGATGTGGGCAGTGTAACATTTGCTGTTACCAATTGATAGATTGTCATTTGCCTCATATACGATGATGGAATGCACAGAGTCAAGAGGTTACTGTTTTTTGTATTTTTTTTTTTTTTACCAATGACCAATATGAAGAACAGTGTTGACGGTTAATTCATTATAATAACATGTTTTACTTTTTCCAGTAGCGCATTCTATAACCAATTACTATTTTAATGCCAGTAATTAGCAGCAAACACTTTTTATATGTTCTTAGTATATTATTTGCAAAAACTGCACTGGATGAAGCAGCATACTCAAACAAGGGCACAAAGTGTAGCATTGTTATGACAATTTTCACATCATGAGTACACCTATTTTAACACACACACACACACACACACACACACACACACACACACACACACACACACGCTAATGTGATTGTCTAAAGACTATTTGTGTATTCATCAACATGTTCATTAGCTTTGTCGTCAAGGTAATAGGGTGCTGTCATTTTTGTATTTGAATACTGCATTAACTGCAATGCTTTTTCTTTTTTACAGTGATTACATTTCATCAAATGTATTGAATTATTTTCCTAGATTATAGTCCAATAAATCTATAATCTATAATGTCTGCCTTGATTAATTGTGTGAATAACATTCAATGATCTTTAGTGAGGTTAAAGTTTCTGTGATTTTTCAAGAGTTTTTTAAAGAGGTCTTCAAGCTTTTAGCTTCCTACTTTTACCAGACAGCAGCAACAGGAGGGTCATTAACAAAACAAAAGATGTTGCCTAAACATCATTGCTACACATAGGGGAGGTGCAAAATGTTTTCTATTCAACCTAATCTCTAACCCACTTATGGAAAAGGGAAGAGATAGCATTAAGTTTGGATTGATTTCAGATGTCAAACTTACAGAAGCATATTGCTGTATGGCAAGAAAATGGTATCAGTATTACATTATAACATGAAACGTTTGCTGTTATAACAACATGCTTTTCACGTTATAACCTGAAACCTTCGACCTTCGATTAAAAAGTAACTGAATCTGATTTGCACTTTCATTCATCAGTGTTTCATTCTGCAGCAGCAGTGAATTGCAGTGATGTACAGCTGTAAGTCCAGTTTCACTTGCAATAACACATCTGCAATAACAGAAGGACAGTTGGATGTCTGTCAAACTGACACTGTTGTCGCCACATGACGCTCACTTTTCATTGGCCAAACTCAACTGCCACGGCCCTTGAAAGGACCGTCATCTGGCGGTGCCTGTATTCGGCTCAAAGTCACCTGTTGGCAGCTAACAACAACTACCAATTGCCTCTAATATGACGGAGCTCTGTAGCTGGCGTCCTGGTGCTCTGTAGCGGCCTAACACAACTACCAACTTTTGCTTGGCATCATGGAGCTCTGTAGCCGGCGTCACGTGACCAGCCTGCAGTCACCTAGTTTCGTAGAATATCATACGAAATGTGCATACATTACATTTACATAGATGTTACATTTGTAGATACCTCTAGAGATACATAAAAAAAAATTAACTATTTGTAATCCAGGTGAATCGACCCTCAAATAGTAAAATATGCACAATTTTCGGAACACAAAATAAAAAATGTGATCATTTGTTATCAAGTAAACAATTATTTTTTTCTGTGAGAGCAGAAATCCAGCATTTATCTCTTTCGCTTCCCTTTGTAAAATATTTCTGACATCCAAAGCATGACAGATGCTAAAGAGAGAGTAGCCCACAGTCACAGTGAAGCTGTGATGTCACTGGCATGTCAACACGTCTACCTCACCACATTCCTGACTTCAGACTCCAGGCTTTTGATGTGACAAAAAGATGCAACCTGTTCCTCACACTCATTTTCTCAACACAAGTGTGCAGGATATGTCTGCGTCACTCCCACTGCCTTTTGTTTTATTTGGGTCTTTGTGATGGACATTCAAGCTTCCCCTTGTCCTCCCCCTTTCAAACATCCCTTGGAGAGCTCAGCCCCTTTTGCTGTAGCCAACAGCATTCCCCCTGGGGGTTGAGCTAAAGAGAGCCCCTGCATATCACACAGCTTACAAGGCAACAACCAAAACCTGAGGAGCTTCCAGAGGTGGAGGCAGCCATGACACAAACCACCAGCCACATATTGTATGGATCATCTACCTGTGGTTAGCCAGGGCTGGAAGCCACATCACAACCACTTTAGTGACAGCTAATTTTAAAAGGTTTCATCAGACCATGGAAGCATTACTAATGACATCTCACTATCATGAGGACCACACAATCACTTCCTGTGTTCTATTGGATTGTCATTCAATTTTAAACTTTCCTAATCATTCTGGAGTTTTGAAAACCTAATGATCATCTTTGTCATTTGTAATTTCTCTATCTATGTTTGATCTGACTTTCTGTTGTTGCACTCAGTCACAATGTTATAGTCTTTGAATCACTTTGAATAGGGTTCTGTCTATAGCCCAACCTGGAGGATACTTCCACAAGATTTTAAATTGAATTCTTCTATTGTGTTTGGGATAAATTCATATAGACAAATTGTAATAAATAACTAAATGAATAAGATTTGTAGCAAAGCATATTCTCTTCTCATTTTGCTCAACAAGGTAACATATTTCGCTTTGCAGCTGTGAAAATCCTTTCATCATTTATCATAAGTAGACAATGCCTCATCAAAATAATTGTATTGCATCAATTTGGCAACAACAGAAACTTTGAGTTTTTGGAAAGAATGTGTCCCTACATATTTACTGCTGACACTTTCCCTGTTATTCCTACAATGTTTGGTTACTTTTATCCAGCTAAAAGCACTTTAGCTTAAAGACTGTGATCTTGGTTAAACATAAAACAAACAAACCAGATTGGCTGATTTTTCAATTTTGAAACATTTTCCCTCTGATTTAAAGACGTCTGTTTCGCCATGTAAATCTATAGGGAAAAGTATTTTTGGGCTCCATGGCATCACGTGGCGGACATGGAAGTTGTAATTCCACTGTTTGGCCGCTATGTCCAATTGGCTTCAAAGCACAGCGTTATTTCCATTGACAGTGAACATAATCCAGGAAGCAGTTACCGTAATTCCTTTCAATTAAAAGCCGAGCCTCTGATAGTGTGGATAATCTAAGTGCCTTTCATATAATATTAGGTAAAAATAAAATTCAAGTTCATCGTAATGTACATTTCTACCAATTTAATTTAACAGATTCAACAATATATTCATGCTTTTTTTCCACACTTTGTTTTTCTGGATTATGGTACTCATGTAAAGTATTATTGTCCTACTGGTATTTTAGTCAATGCGGCTGTATGTGTTGCTCAGCCAAGTGTAGTTTGTAGTAACATACAGGTACCAATAGATGGCAGTAGCTACATTGGATGTAACACGGGTCTCATTTAGTGCTAGCAGAGAATTTAAAGTATGCAAAGGAAAACTCGGGTGAAAAAGCTGCAAGACATTTCGACATTGACCCCAGGAGGATCCGATACTGGAAGAAACAGAAGGATGAGTTGACAAGATTAGCCGACAAGAGCAGAGAACAGCTAGCTAGCTGGAAGTGGGAGGAAAAAAGTTAGCCTGGAGCTAGAAACAAATAGAGCTGCCGTCTGTAACGTTAATCAGATACTGGTGTGCTGCAAACACGCAACTACTGTATGCTCTTATTGTAATCTACCAGCAATACCATAGTATCTGTATTTGAAATAAATACCCGGTACATTTACAGGGTTCAAATTGACACAATGGTGGTGTTTGATTAATTCTGACCCAAATTGCTTTGTCGCCCTTCTGGCTGTTGTTGTGGTGATATTTTTGCAAATATTTCTTAATGAATGAACTCTGTCCACTGGAATGCTATGGCTTTTCATTTAAAACAGTTTATTTAAAACAATTATACCTATCAAACAGATGGAATTAGAAATAAAGGCCTGCCTCTAACAAAAGCCTGCTTCAAATTAAAAGCCTGGTACCTTCTGCAGTTCAGGTAAATAAAGGCCCCGGTTTTTATTTGAGGAATTACGGTATGTCTCGTCCAAAATGTTATGGCAAGGCAAATTAGTAGGGTATACTTTTATGTTGTAGCAGACAGGGTTCAACTGTGATATTTCCTGAAGTTTAAAATATCAACAGTGAGGAAACGTTGTGGAATTGCAGGTGATAGTTGGGCAAAGGCACACAATTTGGGAGAAGGAGCACAACCTGGTAGGCTGGTGTTAGAAAGATCAAGATCAATCTTTTTATTAGTCTATAAAAACTAATGCAGAATAGTTGCATATGAACATAATCTTAAAAGGAAAATTGAATTGAATGTAAAATTGAATTGAATTTAATCTGAAATGAACATGAAACGCCATTAACTGTCCTTACTATCCTTTCAGGTCGTGTGTTTGACTCTTCACTGGCATGAGAATAGATTGGAAACAAGGCAGAAAGGCCCGGGCAGAAGCAACAGGTAGCATGCAGCAGATCCTGCAGCAGCAGCCACAGCTCTGATCATTCTGCCTTCTTCCTTTCCTTTGTTCCTCATACATAAAGTACTCTGTCCTTACATCCCTACAGGGGGCATTCTGCACTCCCATCCCCTATGCATTCTCTCCCAGGTCAAAAGGGCATGGACCTTGGGTTTTCCCCCACTGATGTTTAAAAATAGCTTAGAGAAAAGAAGCTATTTACGCTGTGGCCTTTCTTAGCTCGTCTCAACATACAATTTCTGGATACTTAATGGTTGAATTAAGAGTTACAAAACAATCATTTCATGCTGTGTGTATCTCAGGTGAAGTTGAGAAGCAAATATCATTTTTAAGAGTCTTTTTCTGATTGTCTCTTTATCCTGTTAATTTCTCTTGTCTTGCAAAGCATCCTCCTATTGTTCTCAGCAAAGGTCTGGTCCTTGATGCCTAATGTGCAGAGGGTGGAAAGTTGCTTTGAATTCCATTCTATTTTTACTGTGCCCAAAGGGGAGAAAAACAAAAACAAGCCATAAAACCCTTATAGCCTCCAATTAGCACATCAGAAATCACATTAAGTGCAGGAACACCAGGGGACCACAAGAAGGACAAGGGCTAGATGGCATCAGAGCAGATAATAACAGTAGACAACTAGAGTAAACTCAGATGATCACTTTATCAGCGCTAAGTGACCTGTAATTGAGAACACACACTGACCGTAAAAGTGAGGAACCACAGTTACATTGGAAAATCAACCTTAAATGCCCTATGTACATTGTTTATTGTATATTTTATTTACTGTCAACAAATTTGTTGTTGTCAAGTTTGTCAATGTGTTTGTCATTTGTTGTGAGTTTGTCTCTTAAAGGTACAATATGTAATATTTCCGCATTAAAATGTTTAAAATGCGGCTAAAAAACGACTATAGGCCTACCTATGTTATTTATTTTGTTTAGTTGTGTACTATACCAAATGTTTTTAACAATTTTCAAACCCAGAGAAATCTTTAATTTTTTTTTAATGACACGGGATGTTTTTTTAGTCGCCTGTCAGTGGCGTCCTTTAGTTACTCCTCTAGTTACTAGAACACAGATGATACATTCCAGAGTAATTGTAAATTATACAATGTCACAGAAAGAGTTAGAATGAGATGAATACATGTTACTAAATGTTATCGTGAATGAAACTTGAATGGGTAAACTCGTCCCTGAACAGATGCATTCTAATCGGCGATGGTGTTTAACAATGAAAACTACAACTCCCATAATTCCATGTTTAATCAAGCCTGTAGCCAGGGCGTGCCCCTGGCTACAATCTCAAAATGGTGTGTACCATTTTGCTACAGTTTCCTGGTTGAATGACATTTTTCCTTGGAACGGTGTGAAACAGCTTTGAGATACAGTATGTTTTCTCTCGTTTGGTGGGTGTGTCTGTTGTATATTGGCTGTGTCACAGGTGATATCCAATCAGCAGAGACGTGGTAATAAAAAAGCAGAGCACTTGGCATACGGTGTTCGCACCCCCATTTCAGTTTTAAAAAACATGTTGCAACGTTTCTTCAGGGTTGAACGTGGCCCAGGATTCACCATGCATTTTTTCTATGTGGCACACCACTACGTTGCTAAAACTCCAAGCTTCAAAGGAAAAGATATTAAGGACATGACCTCACTGTCCTTAGTGATAGCTACAGTCTCTGTACTGTCTCTAAATACTTTCAAACTTTCCTACCATGTCGGTAGCACTCAGCCCAAAGCCCTCATGGCTCACAAATATATAGTTAATTTAAAAACCAAACTGCTTAGTAATTCACTGAAGCAACTGGTTTTTAGCAAACATTACTCAGAATAACAGAAGAAATTTGTTGGGCACATTTTTCATTTGCAAATTGATGCATAAAAGGGTAACAGTTAAGGGGTAAATACCTGCAAGAGCAGTCCTCACTAAACTGAGATTATCTGTTTTCATCAAGCAATTAAAACAACATGATTAGATTAAATACATGAATGAACTTTCTTGAAAGGATCCCCCTCAGTCACCAGTGCCCATGCCTCAGAAAGGGGTCACAAGAAAGTCAAAGCTTTGATTTGAAAAAGGAAGCAGGAGGCCTGCGAGTGCTCTTACCAAGTTCACTGGTGTTGTCGCCACTCTGAGAGACATGTCCTCCGCTGGACGGTCCCGGGGTGCCGACAGAGGGCATGGAGTGGGTGTCATCCATGTCTCTCCAGGATGCGGGGTTCTGAAAAGGTAAGGAAGAGGTCCGCAAACCAGGGGACAGGAAATAAGGAAACAGAGGAGAAGATGAGAGGAGAGAGGAAAAAATAGATGAGAAAGATCCAGTAGGTCCAGTATGAGGTCCATTAAGCAAATTCACAAAGACACAAAGACAGCTGCGTGGCATGATTAGCAGAGTAAGGCAGCAACCAAGTAGTAAAAAATGTGATCAAGAACAATTACCATTCTGTCCAAGAGGGAGATTTAAATATAGTTGCAACAAGACTAGCAGCAGAAGTTTAGAAGACAGTTTAGTAACCCTGCAGCATGTGGACCCTCCTGTGTCCTGGCTGTTACTATGACCTGTGTTGGGAGGAAACCCTGTATTTATTGGGCCGATTGGCCTGGCCACTCAGACAGCCACAAGACCAAACCAAACAGCAGAGCTCCCTCTTCAGCCTCTCTGCGTCAGCTGTTTGCCGGATGGTGATTAGATGAAGAGCTCAACAGATGACAACAAGAAGCGCTGGGACAATGGCCCAGTGTGAATAAGGCCTCTCAATGATGGCCCCTCTTTTCTTATCCGGCCACCCAATAATTACAACTCCTAAGTACACACAGCTACATAAAGAGGCGCCATGTGTGTCCACGTTTATCAAGCTAATGAAGGTCTTATTTCCAACATCCCATCTGTTAAAACCCAATTAAAAGGAATGGAGGATAGTGTATAGCCAAGGACCCACATGTGTATGAGATGTACACAGATGAAGAGAATTCTACCAAACATTATGCACACATGCATGTTTGCCTTATACAGTTTCTCTTTTACTTTCATGGTTTTCCAGACCAGCAGCAAATTAGGGTAAAGACCAATATCAAAATGTACACAAACTTTGTTTTTCCCAACATGGCAAATATTGTGACTGAAGGGATGTTTGTTCAGCAAAATCAGGTCAAACTGGTTATTATTGATTATTATAAACCATTTCTGCCAGCTATTGTAACAAAGAAGACAATTACCTACAGACTCATGACTGATGTTCCAGAGAAACCAGAGCAGTCTAGCTTAAGGAGGATTTAGGACAACTGTGGATAAACAGTTACTGTAACTTTTCAGGTACAGTACATATAAGTTTAACTCCCACTCTGCCACATAGATCTTTAAATTAGACACAGGCTTAATTTGGAAGTAAATTCTATAGAACTGACTTTTGGTTTTGGGTTTAATTTAGGGATTAAAGAGATCTGTAAAATCTGCAGGTGGCCTCTGCTTTTAAAGTGCTGAGCATGTATAGTAACATCGTTTTTTTGATTCAGACCACGTATCTTTGTTACATGTCATCTCTCTCCCATCAATTCTTAACCTATTACTCTCCAATAAAGGCATTAAATGCATAATATCGCATCGCCTGATGTTGATACAAAGTTTTTACTGAACCAGTGTGATAGGTGTCAATAAAGCGTTCATGAAATATTAGTGCTGTCAATCGATTACATTTTCTTAATCACGATTAATCATTGAATTTCTATAGTTAATCGCATGTTTTATCACATGATTAAAATTCTATTATTTTGCATTTCAGAATTGTTTTTAAGTACATATTAACAATGGAAAGCAATTCTTACCAGTGTATCTTGATTGGGAATCAAATGAATGCAAAGAAAATGACTTTATGAACTTGATTTTAAGATTTGTATTTGTTTATTATATATTTAATCAAGTCACACATTTGAATCTAGAGTCAATATTAGGGTTGGGTATTGTTTGGTTTGGATACCGGTGCTAAAGCGGTACTTTTAAAACGGTGCCTGAACCAATACTTTTTAAGAAAGTTTAAAAAAAAGAAGGGTACTAAACAGTTGGCAACATTAAAGAATGACTTGTTTATTGCTAAGGCCATATCGTCAAAATTAAATGTTTAATAATAATTTAATCACTATAACAATGACTTATTTCACTAGTAAATAGCTGTTGAATGACAAAAACAACCACTAGATGGGAAAAGGGCATTTAACAACAACTGTGAATGCACCACGAGGCTGTAAATGACCAGTTCCATTGAACGCACCGTCTATGTTTTTCGACAACGGCAGCTGCAGATTGTTACATCCCGGTGTCGGAATCCTCTACAGTGAAATACAGACAAACTTTACACCGTTTAGTGTTAGCTGTCAGCATTGTAACCGTGTTTAATCCAGCTACTAGCTAGCGGTAGGCTAACGTTAGCTGCTGTCGAGTATAGTGTTAACTAGCGTCATGTGCAGCAATGTTTCTGTTGCCTGTAACGTCTGTTTCAGAGCATCCGAGAGAAGTGCAGGCATATCAGTGGCACCAGAATGAGGCACCGAAATCTGCGTTGCTATTCCTGCAGCAGCAGGATGTGTTACGAGGAAGTACGGCAACATAGTAGCCTGTTAGGCACGATGCAAAGCCGAGTGAAGTGAAAATAAATTAATAAATGGCGGCATGCGATTAATACGATTAAAAAAAATTAACGCATTATGCTCGGCCCTTAATCGCAACGCAATTAACGCGTTAATGCTGACAGCCCTATGAAATATACATGTCACATGATGGTCTAAATGTAATTTTAGATGATGATTTTAAGAATAGAAAACTGTGGCTTTTTGTGATGAGGAAATGGTCATAATATATTTACCAAATATCAGTACACATTAAAAAAACAATTCCGTCTTAATTTTAAGATGTACTTATTTTTATTTATTTATTTATATTTTTCAAAAATTATGACAATAGAGATATGTGTAGCTATGTTCACTGTGCAGTTTCCTTTGGTTATGGAATATCAAAGAAGAAAAAAATGACAACAATAATGAAGAATTCTTGAACCTGATGAAATAAAATCGTGCTGCCAGATATCCACTTCCTTTTAGAAAATACAATGTTAGGTCTCAATAGACAACATTTTTCAACTGGGATTTTTTTTGCAGGGAGCAAAGGGTTAGACATCAGGTGCTTTCAGTCCAAACTATGAGCCTTTACAGTGTCAATGGAATGCAAAAAACACAACCAGTCTAACAAACAAAACCAAATGTCTGTTTTTTACCCTCCTGTTGTCCTTGGGTCAAATTTGACCCATTTTCAAAAAGTTTCTACATCAGAAATGTGTTTCTTTCAACCAAATTTTCAACAAAAAAAAGTAACGTAGATGGATCACTACAACGCTCTTCACAAGTAAAATAAATGATCAGTTCGCTACTTTCATTGAATTTGGGTGTTTTATTCAATTTTATAGCATTTGAAAAAAAAGAGATAAAAGAACGCTGAAAAAAGTGACAAAAATGTCAGAAAAGGCTTCAAAAATGCAGGAAAAATCCCACAAAAATGTCAAAAGGCGCAGAAAAAAGTTGATAAAAACATCAGAAAACGTGACAAAAAAACTTGGATAAAAGTGACAAAAACGTCAAAATGTCGACCCTGAAAAACAAAAAGTTGCATGGTCGACGGGAAGACAACACAAGGGTTAAATGTAGACATACGTGTAAACTCATGCACACTCATTTTAGCCCTTGTCAATGATAAACAGATAGTGGTACACTCAGTGGTAAACTTGCATGTACGTTACACAGCTGTGCATGTCTTTGTACCCAGAGGAAAGAAGCACATCCATTATGCAGCAGTCATTAGGAAGGCATTACAGCAGGAGAGTGTCCTGTCATATTAACTGGTGGCCTCACACACAACACACACACAAACACGTCAACTTTGTTTTGTGGCTTAATGCAGAAGGAAGAATATTAAGAATTGCATTCTCAAGAACAAAGATGTTCATGAAGTTATTGAAGTCAATGCTGATATTTTTCACAAAAGCTGCAGACAATATTTTGAGCCAGTAGTCACATTTGAAAAGTTTACAGTCAAAATATTAAAGGATGCACTCTTAGCAAGATAAAAATGACACTAAAAACATTTCAGATAGGGTTTATCAGCCTTTTATGGCCCATGATCGCCTTGAAATCTATTATACCGAATTTAGGATTTGTTTTCAACCTGTATACTTTATATTATATCAAAAATCTATTTATAAATTTTTAAAAATCTTCCATGAACCCATCTGTAGCAATGAAGCTCCTTAATGTTAATAATAAGATAATAAGAGTAGTCGATCCATGGGACCCATTGGAACACATAATTGAAGTACAGATGGTAAAACTAAATGTCAGTTTACAGTCTACAATTCATGAAGGAACTTCCATCATATCCAAAGGGAATAATAGTTAACTGCTTTCTCGTTTTCAACACACAGCCAATTAATTTGTTGTAGCAATGTGTCAATAAAGCAATACTCCAACACTGCTGCTTCTACACTGTAACGCTGAACCACTAGAAACATCTGAACTTGCTTTTTTGTAAATGAACACAGGTGCCAAAAATAGGAAGAGACAGTGTAAAGTTCACAGCAGGGGGGCAGCCTGACAAAGAGCCCCTGCACTCTAGCTATAATAATCCTGTTGGCTGAGAAATACCAGGCTGAGAGGGACTGAAGCCCAAAACCAACACAGTACAGCTGCACTTTGTTATGAAGATCACCATCATCATGTCTGACTACCTTCATATCAAATCAATAGATAAATAAGTAACAAAGTCTAATTTGCAGGCAAAATATGATTTAAACATATCTCAATGGCCCATATTGTGATTATTCTCAAAAGGGCTGTTTCTCTCTATATTAAGATATAGAGAGAAACAGCCCTTTTGAGAATAATCAGTCTTCCGCTGGGGCTATGTACAGCACCATTAACAGGACTGACGCCATCAAAGCAAACAACAGCAGCCTTTGGTTTCATTAATGCTACCAAAAACTCACCAAACCCAAAGACCTTTCATCCTGTTTTATGAGATTCATCAGATCATTTTAAAGGTCTTATGTTAAAAGGCTAAAGGAATTCAACTCTAACATCCTTTCAGATTCACTATGTGCACTGCCAGTAAAAAAATCTTTTTAAATGGCTCCTGTTGAGAAATGCATTGGTCTACAGTAGTTATTCTCAAACCTTTTGCCTTATGAAGCCTTAAAATAAGCAATGTCTTCTTGCAAGTCACATGTTTAATTTGAATTATTCTCTTCTCAGATTGTTTTATCTGAATTGTTTTTTATAGAGATAAGTTTTTTTTTGAAGCAAAACATGTTTTATAAAAGTTATTGTACCCCTTAGCTGGGCCCCAAACCTCAGTTTGATAACTAGTGGTCTACAGCATACAGCAGCTTTTATCCACTTTTGTGGGTTAACAACAGATGTATGTTAACTTTTCAATAATGGGAATAAACGCAGGACTCTTCAAGCAACTCTCTGAGTTCTTAAATTAAAATAAAATAATTCTTCTGGTAATCAATTAAAGTTTTTTTTTATGAATTTAGAGCAGGCAGGTGACTCACATGATCTGCGAGGTTGGTGGAGGATCCGGAGAGGTCGTCGAAGTCCGACTTGCAGATGTCTCGGTCCTCTATGACCAAGTCGATAGGCATTTTGCCTTTTAGGCAGCTGATGTACCGATGGCAGAAGTTATCACAGAGCTCATGAACCTGCAAAATCCAGTCTTTCATTTAGATTCTCAGAATTTTTGCTGAGCACCAGAATAATAAATAAAATAATAATAATAATCAGTGTTGTTTAAATACAGTGTTGGTAAAAGGTGTGGATTAGATTTGGCATTGAGGCATCAAAAAAATAAAAAATAAAAAATAAATATATATATATATTACCTTTTCTAATTCCAGGAGATGAAATCGTAGGACTTGAATCGCTTGAATCATCTAAAAAATACATGATACCAGAACATGACATGGTTTTAGAGACACCCATTGTGCTATAATCATAATGACTGTGTGCATTTGCTAATAAACAACATAATACAAATATTACTTTTGTTTTATTACAAAAAAGAAGAAATGTGGCATTAAGGTAGGTTGCCCTGTGCAGGCAGAGAGAAAAAACATTACAGAAAAGAAAAAAAAGTGGAGAATTAAATGAGAAAGAAAGAAGTGCTCACCAAGTTATCTAGCTCTGGGTTGGAAGAAAATAAAGGTTTCTCTGCGCGGATCTAAAGAGGGAAAGAAAATGCTTCAGTTGGTGTTTTACTGCTTCTTACACACGTGCCATTGCTTCTTATTCAAATTGGCTCCCTTACTTTCAGTGTATTCAATTCAGTACACGTTTGTGATTCTACCTGTTTTGCAAATACGGCTATGTCTTCATTGAAGGAGTCGGAGGAGCAAACGTCTCCTCCCGCAACCCCGGGCTCCCTGGGCGTGCAGGTCGCCAGCTCGCACTTCTCAAACACCAGAGCCAACAGTGGAAATAAAGGGTGGCTGCAACACAGGCAAAGACAGGCCCATTTTATTCTATAGCCATTGTTAGGCCTGTACATGAACTATTGCCTATTCAGTAGGCTATCAAAGCGGCAGATAACATTTTAAATTAAGCTGGTGAGTTTAACAAAAGTACACCTCTTTTTAATCTACGACAAATATTTGCTTATTGCTACTTAACTGAAAGGGAACAAACGCGCCGCTTCAGTATTTTTGTTTATGTTTCCAATGCAAACAACTTGTTAAGAGATTTTAATCAATTCTCCATGCTACTGAGGTATTTCGTCTCGTTTCAAGCAGCAGCAGCAGCAGCAAAAAAAACAATCATGCCATGAGCAGATTATATTATTAATAATAAGGTTTTTAAAAAGAAAGACAAATGCAAGATTTTTTAACGGAATATTTATCTTTCTGTTTAAAAACTCGTATCCATACCCGTAGATTTGGTCCTTGTCTCTCTTTAGTGCGTCGTTGACGGCGCTGCCCATACTGCTGGGCATGATGTTGTGCGGCGCGTGGGCTCCATAGTGCTGCGTCGGGTGCGGAGGCGGCCCGTGGTTCAGGTGGTGGACCTGGGGCAGGGGCCGGGGGGCGTGCGGGTCTCCGTACATGGAGGTGGGGACTCCGACTCCGTCCATCGCGCCTCCGTAAAGAGCCAGCTCATCGTACTGGGGTGAAATTTGAAGATGACATTAGGGCATGTGTCGAGAGGACAAGCGGAGTAGAGAATTAATAAGCGGAAAACCTGGGACAATTATATTGTTATAATGTGTTTGTTGTATTCAGTAGGACAATGTAGGCATCCGACCTTTATACTTTATAGTTTAAAACCACGGCTACTTAATTAGCTTTTTTTTCCATAAGAATTCAGATCATATAATTTGCATGTAGCCTATGTAATAATAACTTGTGCAAGTCTCGCACTCTGTTCTTGCTATAGCATCACCTTTTATTTAGAAAAACTAACGTTCACGTAACCTTCATCAAGAGTATCCTTTCTTCAAAGAACAATCAAAATTCAACAATAATCTGTTAAATTAGATTTACCCTTTGCGACATCTTCGTGCGCAATTTCCAGACGTGTACAGAAAAGTTAGGTGTTGATGAGTAGGAAAATCGATGACTTTTACATCCAAAGGGAATTATAATCCTGCTCTGTTCTGTGCCATGGGGTAAATCAATAATGACTGAAATCAATGCAAAGTGATAAAAAAAAAAAAAGCATAGGTCCTTCCGTTGGCACGAGGGCCAAAATGCGCACTGGCAACTGGCAAACTGTGTTCTTAGTTCTTTAAAGGGTGTTAGTGATAATCTGTCAGATGTGAGTGTTTGATGATGTCGATTCCGCGCATCAGTTGTTCCTATCACAGGAATGCCCTGACTGTCCGCGGCTCAGTCATCTGCACTCAGTGTGTCCTCATGTCCATGTCTCTGCGCGACACGCTCACTGTCTGCAGGTCGGCAAGGCAGCTGTTTATAGGACCGCTCTCTTAGACGACAGTCTGCAGAACACGCTGATGACGGAAAGTGGAGGAGCAGTGTGGGTGCGACCAGCCTCTGACTACTGACACGTTTTTTTTTAAAACATTGTCTTCCGGTCATTACTTTCAAAATAAACCTGGACGACTAAACCTTTAAGGGGGTCGTTCTCACACACACACACACACACACACACACACACACACACACACACACACACACACACACACACACACACACACACACACACACACACACACACACACACACACACACATATATATATATGTGTGTGACCTATGTGTCTCTTGTATCACTCTCTCTCTCTCATTTGTCTAAAGCATTGTTAGATTTTCAATGTACAGTTCCTGTCTTCCAAGAATAAGTTGGAAAAACGTGAAACTTGCTAACAGTGAATATCATGTCACTTTATGGTTAAGTTATATGGGGCAGCTGTGGCTCAGGTGGTAAAGTTGTCTGCCAATCAGAAGGTCGTCGGTTCAATCCCTGGCCCCTGCAGTCTACACTGCGCCCAAAATTGCTCCCAATGGTGTGCCATCAGGCGTGTGAATGTGCATAAATGTTTATCTGATCCGCAAGTGTCACCTTGTATGGTAACCTCAGCTACCAGAATGTGTGGTGATGGTGCCTGTAGAGTTTGAGTAGTTGTTGAGACTAGTAAAGTGCTATGAATGCAGTCCATTTAAGTTTATTGTTGCATGAATAATGCAGTTCTGACTTCTCTAATGAATTCAAACTTTACATTGTATAATATTAAAGGGTATTTTGGTATTTTCCAACCATGACCCTATTTTCCCATGCATTGATAAAGTCACTGTTTATTTAAATGAAGCCTGATGGTTTGGTGATAGCGATTTTGGGGCTGTTTCACGTTTAAAAAAAAAGGATCTTACTCTTCAACAAAAAGATTGACCTACTTTCCATAATGTTGTCAGACACTAAGAATAATCATTTGTGCAAAAAGTGGCAAAACAAGCACTTTTAGTGGACGTAAATTGAAGGTGCGCAATTGCCTATTATGTTACATTCCAGCTTGTTTTGCTGCTGCGGACTCGAGCGGTCTTGCTTAATACTGAACCAATTTCAAAAATTGTCGTTCCCATCTGTCACTAAGACAGAAACATTAGGGAACTAGCGTCCATGTTGAAAAATACAGAAGTTACCCTTTAATGTGATCGTTGACCCCAAAGTGACATGTGGCATGGTGTCAATCATGTAGATTTGATCACGGCAACTACCATCTGTGTGTGTGGATGTAGGGGGGACCATTGCTGGATGGAAGTAATGGTCTATGTAGATCTATGACTGTATGATATACTTTCTTCAGCAGAAGTTCATGTCTCCCACTACAACATGGGCTTTTGAATGGTCTTGGATGAAGTTGGTCAAGGTGTTTAAGAAATGTGTGTTAGCATGACATTGGTTATAAGCAGGACATTTTAGAATTTGGCTTCTGTAGCTTTGTTTAAAAGGACAAACTCTGGATAGGAGGACATTTGTTGTAATGCCTTTTTCACGGCCTACACTATTACATTGTTGTTGTTTAGTCTATAAAGTTCTGTGGGATTTACAGTGTTGGTAGTCTTGCATTGGCAGACCTTCCTCCATAGTGCTGCGGAGCTGAAGCCTACTGTCCATATAATAATAATAATAATAATAATAATTTCCTTCAACTTCAATAACTTCATTAAAGTCCTGTGTCATGTTTTCTGAGATTTGTTAAAAAATCTTGCACTACTTGGTTTAAAGCCAGTGGGAATGAAGATCTGTAAGCTATTATTGTCTTCACTTTCTAAAGCTTTTCTAATGTCTTCTAAATCAAGTGTTCCTGACTCATCAAGATCAAGATGAACTTTACTGTCCCACAAGGTGGGAAATTTGTCTTGGGCATTTAACCCATCCTTCAGCCATAAAAAAAAATAACATTTACAACATGATACAAATACACTACAAACAAACAACATGACCATAATGGTGTGTAATACACAACATGATGTTACTCAGTGCTAATAGTTAAACATAAAAAAAATTATATATATATATATATATATATATATATATATCTCAATGCAGTGATAACAACTTATCCTTCATGTAATAGTCTGTGATGTAGGTAATTAATGCATATAAATCCATATATATTTGCATTCCATGCTTTGATAATTCTGGGTTAGGATTATTTATCATTTCATCCATATCTCTTAGTAGAATTACCTCAGTCACAAAATGACAGAGTGAGAGCCCTATATTTGGAAAGTTTCTTGTGGAAGTCCCTGTCAAGATTTGCTGCAGTTAGAATAAGCTCTAGTTGTTCTGCAGTAGTGTACAGAGAATGTGCTGTAATGATTCATAATGATGTGTTCTCAACTAGATGATGAAATTAAAAAGTACACATTAGAATATTTTGTTTGATGAATTCATGTTTTGATATATTTTCCAGAAATTCTTCTAAAGGTGTGCAATCAAATAAACACTGTTCTGGTGTCAAGAGCTCTGCCAGCAGAGCTCAGCAGGATAAGAATGAATTGATCATCCATTTAGATTAACCCTTCGGGGTCTGAAAGTATTTTCAGACACAGATGATTTTGGCATGTCTGATATTCTTCTCAAAGTACCATGACTTGTTTGTATTCAGCATTTTTTTTTTTTAAAACACCCAAGATAAAGCACTCTTACCAGTATTCAGTCTTTTTTAAAGAGAAAAGACAAGGTATAAGTAGCCTAATAAAATGATTGGCTAGTATGACAATGAATTTAATCTGTATTATAATTATTAATATTCAGTGAAATTAATGTAATCAAAGTAAAAATGTATTACTTTGATATTTCATATTCCCTCCCCATCACTTTTAAGGGATGTCAGTCAGTACATACTGACTACATCAAACATTGTAACATTCTACAACTTGGTGCATCTATATTTATTTGACAGATTACACTCTAAAGTGTTGTCATAGCAAGGAGTTTGACTGACAGTCAATCATCCAATCATGGCAATCACATAGTGTAGTAAAGGCATCGTCAACTGGCGGCCCGCGGGCCAAAGCTTTCGGTCAGGCCCGCAGAATAATCATGAATTCAGAAAATATGAAGTGGAAAAAATGCGTTCTGGTATTTAGCATTTACAGCAGGTAACATTACACAGGTAGAGCACAAACCTGTATTTGCATCTCTATTTGGACAGCCGACAACGGTGAGTTATTTTAAGCCAAGAGAGGGGGGCTGTAAATTGGGAAGAGAGAACTGTGAGTTTGCAGTGTGTTTAGCGATTGTTGAAGTATTCGCTAAACAACCTAATTATAAGCCGAAAAAGTGTGCTTGTCAGTTAGTAGAGCTCCGCGTGAGCATGGGCTTTTATGACTATCAATATAGCCAGCATCTAATGTTAGCTACTCTAACATTGTTAGTGAAGTATGTCTGGCTATGTGAGAAAAGCGTCTAGCAACATTGTTGTGGATGCTGCGGTCTCAGCCTGGCAACCTCCGTGACCTTCGAGTCTGGGGAGGAGGGGACACTAGCTGTCAGTATTACATATTGCACATCCCTTTAACTATCACTCATCAGTGAACTGCCTCCTAGTCTGAGATCATTTTCTAGTTAAGGAGCCAGTTATCATTATGGGGTTTCCATGTTTTTTTAGGAGTTTGCTCACACTAATACATGTAAAAAAATATAGCATTAATTCAGTAAGAAAGTGAAAATATTAGATTAGAAAAGAGTTTTGATGTGAAGATTTAATTCCAAGACAAAAATCCAGGGTACAAAACCAACAGGAATACAAAAATAGCAAAAACGCAAGAAACACAAGGAGTATAAACTGAGGTAGTCCAAAATGCAAAAAGGGAAAACAAAGCTAAATAACAAAACTGAGCACAGAGACGGCAGGGAAGACTAACACAAAACTCAGAGACTGGAGCAAAAACACAGACAGGAGCAATCACAAAGGAATACAGACAGGAGACAAACACACGCTTACACAGAACACCACGGCAGGACACAAAATGATCTGACACAGGACAAGGGGAAGACAAAGACTAAATACACAGGGTAACGAGGAAACACAAGACAGGTGACACAAGGCGGGGGAAACAGGTGAAACACATTAGGGCAATCACAAGGGCGGGAAAACACAGGAAGTAAAACAAGACAAGATAAGACAGAAAACCAGACCGTCATAATAAAAACAGGAAACAGGGCAAAAATACAAAACAGAAAACCACAATTCCCTGATGTCTCAGCATACACAGCACCATTCATCCTCATTAAGATGGCAACAGAGACAATAAGTGAGCTATTTGTAAAAACACTCATTTCATTTGGCTGTAATTTATATACTGTTGAAGTAGGAGGCCTATTGTTTTGGGGGATATTTTGGCAGTTAGCTCATCCATGAATTTTCTTTTTGGTCTGAAAATGTTTAAGAAACAATGCACTACATCCAAAAATCTGCCAATACAACACTCCTAGTCTATATCCACGACGTTCCACTTCTGAGATTGCTCCATCGCCGCCGGAAATTCACTTTTTTCACTTATTTCGGTTGGAAACTCTGGTGGATTTATGAGCACTGTGGTTAACTGCTCCTCAGATCTCTGCAGGGTAAATCCAGACAGCTAGCTAGACTATCTGTCCAATCTGAGTTTTCTGTTGCACAACTAAAACAACTCCACCAAAACAAGTTCCTTCCAGTGGCTATTTTGCAGCAACACGGGGCCTGCTGCTAGTGCTTAGCACCACCCATGACGATCGTGATTTGTTTAAAGAAATGCCAATAAATGAGAACATCCCATTCCCATCCCGGAATGCTGTGTGGACTAGCTAGACCCTCGTACGCAGCGCTATGGAAGATGGTCTAGCAATGCGAGACTACCACACTCCTGATCAACAGAACTTACTTCTTGTCTTGTCACTCTGTGTGTAAGGTGAAGTATCATGAGCTGTCTTGAATGGCAGCTCATGCCACAGGAACGACAGCGCTCTGTAAACATAATTTTAACAATGTTATGTGATTTAATTTCAAATAAGTGTTACACTTAATATAAACATTTAATGTAGGAATGAAAAACACATGTTAAGGTCAACAACCATATGTATATGCAAACATTCAGAATGTGTGTCCTTAAAAGAAATGTACCTGACAAACACCAATGACCATCTCTTCAGCTGTTTGTACTGGCAAACATGGACATTGATCCTGATGAACCATCTAGAAAACATGTAACATTGAGAAGAAATTGGAGATATTGCATATAGCATTTTTGTATAGTGTTACTGACAAAGTTATAATAATCAAACAGCTGTCACCTGGAGCTGAAAAAGCTGTTGTGGAATGGTGGCAGATTGTAGGTTGAGGACTGTGGTGCATGGTTTTTTGGCGCCGTTTTTGTTGCTTTTGTGCTTTAACAGGATGCACGGTCTATGGTTAAGACACATGGAAGAGAAATGGAGAAAATTAAACCACTGAGCTCTTGCTTTTTGTATAGTAGCAGTGATCATAGTAAATATGACTGGATACATGGTACTAACAAATCATATAGAAACAATGGCAAAAGTAATCACCTGGGGCTGAACAAGCATGTGTGGAAGGGCAACAGGCAAGAGGCTGGCTTATGGGCTCTGACTGAGGGCTGTAGTGCTTTAAAGATACAATATACAACATTTCCGCATTAAAATGTCTAAAAACGACTACACCTATGTTATATATTTTGTTGAGATGTGTACTTACACTTTCCCAAATGTTTCCAACAATTTTCAAACCCAGAGAAATCTATAATTTTATTTTAATGACACAGGACGTTTCGTTTAGTTGCCTGTCAGTGGCCTCATATAACCTGTGACTAATTTCTCTAATTTCTTTTAAAACACGGGAACCCAGATGATAAGTTCGAGAGTAATTGTAAATCATACAATGTCACAGAAAGAGTTGTACTCAGTAACCGTAATACTGCTTTTTTTCTGCCACACGGCATAATTTTATCATTGATTACATGCCACTTTGCAACACAGTAAAACAGCAGAGACCTTATTTATTGATATATTTCAATATCAATCGATCCAGTTTAACGTTACTATAAAGTGCTGGTTGACAAGTAGCTAACGTTAATGCTATTGCTTGGTGGGTAACAACACAGTATAGGGTTACAACATCGTTCAACACGCTCATGAAGTTATTTTTAATATGATTGTTTTGACCACGGTTAACAGCACTGGGCTAACCCATGAATAAGTTCACCAGTAACGTTAGCTGTATAGATAGATGACTAATCTAATGCTAATTTAGCCAGCTAGCACACCCCGGTCTGTCTGCCTCACTCCCCCAGCGCTGAGAGACTTCATTCATGATGATAGCTGCCCCGGGACATATCGTTATCGATAGCCCCCAGCCAGCTAGCAGCCAGCCACTATCATTACAGCAATCCAAACCCGTCCAGCGCTGGGGGCTACTGACGCTAACAGCAGTTTAATGAACCATCGGGAAACAGACCATATCAGACCGCAGGCACCAGAGTCAGAACAGCAGCCATCTGTAACGTTATGTTTCCGTTAACGTTACCAGTGTTTCTGCCGGAAATGTCCTCCCTGCCGAATTTCTCCCCCCCTTCAAGTTTAGCTGTCTTTACAGTAAAATGTACCTGACAAAAGGTGGTTTAGGCACCAAAATGACTAGTTAAGATTACAAAAACGTTACAACACATCCCTTTCGCCCCGGTGTTGAAAACATCCAAAAAGTGACATTGACATGTGAAATATATTGTGATATTGTGGTTTTAACTGCTGGCTAATGATAGCTTGCTTGCTCACTAACTGGTCAGCTACCAATGCAAATCGAATCAAGAAAAACATAAAAACAAAAGTGGTTAGGTATAGTTTAGAAAATATTAATTACAGTACAGATACACATAGACAACATGACAACTTTGTCTTGCTATGACAAAGCAATAACACAAGCAACATCAGTTGCAACATATTTTGCATACTTATTCCTAATGGAAAGAAAGCTTCTTTTGAGAAGTAGCGGACATTGAGCCAAGTAGCCACTCTGTGGTATTCTTCTTTAACACTAAGTTGGAACTTCTCCATGACAAACAGGAAAATCCTACACTCACCGAATGTATGGTGTTTACAATTATCACACATTGTTTTAGAAAGCATATCTGGAGCCAGCGATACAAAGCATTTGTAGAAGAGACGAAAAATCTTTTGATTACATCTCATTGATGCAGCTGGACGTCAAGTTTTTGCCTGGAGCAACTAGGCAAACTACATCAGGAGAAAGAAAAGAAGATAATATGCTGATCAATGCCTTAAAAATGTATTTGAAATGTTAATGTGTCAAAGTTATTCCTATGTGCTACACATTATCTTCCATGACTATTAAGGGACCTTCATCCAGCAGAAAACACCTAGTGGATCATATTCCAGTCAGAGTGCAGTCTGTTAAAGCACACAAGCAACAGAAGACTGTCAGCGCCTTCTCATTTCAAAAGAGCAATGGTCAACGGAGAAACACCAGCTCTCATGTCATCACATTTAGGTTCCGGCGGAAACGGAATTACCCGGTAAATGAAACGTTGTCGATATAGACTAATCATATTCTAATGTGCCCAAAACAACTTACCTATTTATTTTTTGGTGTTCCCAACTGTTTCAGCATAATTGACAACCAAATGTTTCTGGTAACCAAATCAATATGCAAATATGGACACTGAACAACTCTGTAAAAATTGATTGCATTTGCTCTGTGGGTTGTGCTGCAGTAAAAAATATTAATTGAAACTACTTTAATTCTATGGTCATATGTGAAAATCACAAATCACTTTGCTGATTTGAATGAATTATTTCATTTGGATGAAAAAAACTCTTAAGTGCTGATGGCGTTGGCTCACTGAACATCTTATGTGGTGTGTACATTTCAACACAGGATCCAGTAGTGCCGTTCCAACATTTTATTGTCCTCAAGGCAGAGAAATGGTTTACACTGGTTGCAGGTGGATGATGGATGACAGATGGATGATTTTGTCTTAACATATGAATATTTAAAGAAAATGTCAGATCTGAATGGCATTAAACAATCAAAAACAAATTAGGAAACTCATCTTGAATTACATCATTAAAGGAGAATTCCGGTCGATTTCAACCCATAAGTCTGTTGTTTGTAAATTAGGAGTACTGTCAGTAGCGAGAAAAACGAAAACAATCGGTGCTGCCTACACCGAGTTATCCTCCTGCTAGATTTTGCACCCTCCGGGAACCATCACCTTATCGTGGTGGAGAGGTTTGTGTGTCCCTATGAACCTGAGGGCTGTGTTGTCTGGAGCTTTGTGCTCCTGGTAGGGTCTCCCAAGGCAAAGTGGTCTCAGGTGAGGGGCCAGACAAAGAATGGTTCAAAAACCCTATGAGTGACTTGGACACTCGGGTGAAGAGAGGGGCGGAGCTGTCAACCGATCACCATCTGGTGGTGAATTGGGTCAGGGGGTGGGGGAAGACTCTGGACAGACCTGGTAAGCCCAAACGGTTAGTGCGGGTAAATTGGGAACGTCTGGAGGAGGCCCCTGTCCAACAGACTTTCAACTCACACCTCCGGCAGAGCTTTTCGTGCATCCCTGTGGAGACTGGGGGCATTGAACCCAAGTGGACAATGTTCAAAGTTTCCATTGCTGAAGCTGCGGCGAGGAGCTGTGGTCTTAGGGTCTTAGGTGCCTCAAGGGGCGGTAACCCACGAACACCGTGGTGGACACCGGTGGTCAGGGAAGCCGTCCGACTGAAGAAGGAGTCTTTCCGGGATATGTTATCCCAGAGGACTCCGGAGGCAGTTGCAACGTACCGAAGGGATGCAGCCACTGCCGTGAAAGAGGCAAAGCAGCGGGTGTGGGAGAAGTTCGGAGTAGACATGAAAGACTTTTGGTCGGCACCAAGGTGGTTCTGGAAAACCGTTCGCCACCTCAGGAGGGGGAAGCGGTGAACCATCCAAGCTGTGTACAGTAAGGATGGGACGCTGTTGACCTCAACTGAGGAGGTAATAGGGCGCACTTTGAGGAACTCCTAAATCCAACTAATACGCCCTCTATGGTAGAGGCAGAGCTGGAGGATGATGGGGGATTGTTGTCAATTTCCCTGGTGGAAGTTGCTGAGGTAGTTAAACAACTCCACAGTGGCAAAGCCCCAGGGATTGATGAGATCCGTCCAGAAATGCTAAAAGCTCTGGGTGTGGAGGGGTTGTCTTGGTTGACACGCCTCTTCAACATTGCGTGGAAGTCTGGGACGGTGCCTAAGGAGTGGCAGACCGGGGTGGTGGTTCCCCTTTTTAAAAAGGTGGACCAGAGGGTGTGTGCTAATTACAGGGGTATCACACTTCTCAGCCTCCTCGGTAAAGTCTACTCCAAGGTGCTGGAAAGGAGGGTTCGGTCGATAATCGAACCTCAGGTTGAAGAGGAACAATGTGGATTCTGTCCTGGTCGTGGAACAACGGACCAGATCTTTACTCTCGCAAGGATCCTGGAGAGAGCCTGGGAGTATGCTCAACCGGTCTACATGTGTTTTGTGGATCTGGAGAAGGCGTATGACCGGGTGCCCTGGGAGATACTGTGGGGAGTGCTGTGGGAGTACGGGGTGAGGGGGTCCCTTATCACGGCCATCCAATCTTTGTACGACCAAAGCGAGAGCTGTGTCCGGGTTCTCGGCAGTAAGTCGGACTCATTTCAGGTGAGAGTTGGCCTCAGCCAGGGCTGCGCTTTGTCACCAATCCTGTTTGTAGCATTTATGGACAGGATATCGAGGCATAGTCGGGGTAGAGAGGGGTTGCAGTTCGGTGGGCTGGGGATCTCATTGCTGCTTTTTGCAGATGATGTGGTCCTGATGGCATCATCGGCCTGTGACCTTCAGCACCCACTGGATCGGTTCGCAGCCGAGTGTGAAGCGGCTGGGATGAGGATCAGCACCTCTAAATCGGAGGCCATGGTTCTCAGCAGGAAACCGATGGAGTGCCTTCTCCAGGTAGGGAATGAGTCCTTACCCCAAGTGAAGGAGTTCAAGTACCTTGGGGTCTTGTTCGCGATTGAGGGGACAATGGAGTGGGAGATTGGTCGGAGAATCGGCGCAGCGGGTGCGGTATTACATTCAATTTATCGCACCGTTGTGACGAAAAGAGAGCTGAGCCAGAAGGCAAAGCTCTCAATCTACCGGTCAGTTTTTGTTCCTACCCTCACCTATGGTCATGAAGGCTGTGTCATGACCGAAAGAACAAGATCCAGGGTACAAGCGGCCGAAATGGGTTTCCTCAGGAGGGTAGCTGGCGTCTCCCTTAGAGATAGGGTGAGAAGCTCAGGAGCTCTGCTCCTTCGCGTCGAAAGGAGCCAGTTGAGGTGTTTCAGGCATCTGGTAAGGATGCCCCCTGGGCGCCTCCCTAGGGAGGTGTTCCAGGCACGTCCAGCTGGGAGGAGGCCTCGGGGAAGACCCAGGACTAGGTGGAGGGATTATATCTCCAACCTGGCCTGGGAACGCCTCGGGATCTCCCAGTCGGAGCTGGTTATTGTGGCTCGGGAAAGGGAAGTCTGGGGTCCCCTGCTGGAGCTGCTACCCCCGCGACCCGATACCGAATAAGCGGACGAAGATGGATGGATGGATAGATTTTGCACCCAACAGGCTTAAACAGGGCTTAAACAGGGCAAGTTTTAAACGTGTTTTTAGCCTCTAAACATATTCGAAATGCCATTACAAGTGCTTAGCCACGTGCAGTTATTCCTTCCAAGGGAGCACAGCGAATTTGACTGCAGTAGATGTGACAGAAAGGCATAAAAGTTGTGTTAATCCATACCTCTGTTGATTTCATGCTGTCCGGTGAAGTCCAGACTAGTCGATTGCCGATCTCAATCCAATATTCTCAAATGCATTTTTACTGTATCGCAATGACCACCAAGGAAGAAAGCCTGTGCTGTAAGGAATGGGATCTCATACAGCCTGGTCTGGATGTGTCCCCAGATAACGGACATTGTTTCGCCCATATAGAGAGGTTTCCCCATCTGATCTATAAGGATGTTCTGGAAGCATCCTGTTCTTCTTTTTTTTGTCCCGAAAGTAAATTGGAAGAAGCGGCCTAAACCGGACGGACCAGTTGGCCAGCTGTCTAATGAATGAGTACAACAGGCTTTCGTGACTCTGTCCTAGCTTAGGTACATTTGCTTTTTGTTGTAAATACACATTCAAAACACTAATCAAAACACACCTCTTCAGATTAGCTTTCCACATACAATAATCTTACATTTCTCACCTGGTTACTGTTTTTATTGTTTTTAATTACTTCTAAATATGCTTGTTGTATGTGTTGGTTTTATTTCTTATCTGTTTTTAATGTGCTATATGTGCTGGTTTTTACTGTAAAGTGTCTTTGAGTACAATGAAAAGCCCTCTATAATTCATTATAAATAAATGCGTCACTTCTTTAGTGAAATAACCCAAGCTCGCCCTTCCTCCCCCCCAGCCAATGCAGACTCGTGGCCTACCGGGTGATTCTGGAGTGGGTTCTGAGAGGAGAGCACCTTGGCGTTGCACCAGAAGAACATTGCCTACCTGTGTTATAGCAGTGATCAGACAAGAGTACCCCTCCCCCACTGGAAGTTACACGGGATTCAAAGAGGCCGAGGACATTGAGTCTAATAATATGATTTCTAGTAATACTTGGTATTGCCATTACTAGGAATAAACAAAGCAATTGCACAGTTCTATTAGGAAAAAAATAAGAATATGTATATTGTACAAGTAAAGTAAATTGTAAGAATAAATAAATTGTAAGAATAAGTACATTGTACAGTTCTATAATATATTGCTGCACCCATCTGTTATCAGTGGTTTTATAATATAACAGTACACATTACATTTGTGCTTTTGTGTCTTTACTTCAACAACAAATTACAATATCACAATCTAGACACAATCAATGTAAAGTATGTACAGTGCAGTGTGTGGTTTTATACATAATCATGCTGCAACATAGTCTGAAGTGTACAAAGAAAAAATAGTTCAGTACTCTTTTCCTAGGCCTAGAACATGCTCATATAATGTGACCTGGCTTGAGCAACCAGTTCACTCATATCCGGCCGTGGAACTGGGGCTATGTTACAAAGCAGTCGCCTTCTTCTCTGTCCATGACGGGGTAAAGACTTGGAGAAGACTATGGTCCTGTCTTTTCTCCTCCTCCAGACACGCTCCATTAGGTCATTGCGGAAGGCCTGAGTTGTATGTTCATACATGGGCTTTGCCACCCATTGCTGAGACTGCTGCAAGTAAACAACTTTGTGCTTTGGTGGTCCTGACAAAAAAACGCCACTGATTAGTCCAGCATCACAATGAAATATAAAAACTGACTATGTAGTATGCGATAAATGTAGTGTCTTTACATAAGAAATAATGGCATACTGCAAATAACTGCTAGCCTATAAAACTCATTTGTCATAGTCCCAAACATTACCATATTCTAGTCCTGAAATACATTCTAATCATCAACATTCCCATCCGGAACATTGTCTTATATCAAAGAAAATACATTCCACTCACTTGTGACACAGCTTCACTGGCTGTGCAGGGGACAGTCAAAGATGGACTAGATGCAGAAGCACTTAGGTCCTACAATTCACAAAAAAAGGATGAAACTCCAACGATGTCTGAGATGTTACAACATGATTATGACATTTACAAGGATTATCTCGACAAAGCTAACTGATTACAGTTAGCTTTGTCGAGAACAAAAAGAAAAGGTATTAAACTCACTTGAGACAGATGTCCACTTGCTGTGTGGGGGGCATTGAAAGATGGGCTAGATGCAGTGGCAGCCTGGTCCTTCAATTCACAACATAAAGTAATATAAATAACCTTTTAATAACAATATAGGAAAATTATTGTAATAGCAAATTAACATTCAAAATGGTTAAATAATTAAAACAACTTACTGTTTGTTGCTGTAAAAGAGGGAGTGCAAGATAGGCTATGCCAGATGATGAAGGCTTTGAACGTTGTGGGGTTTTTGTCTGTGGACTTGAAAGAACTATTTTGAAACTGGCTGGACCAGATTTGCTTGACGCCTTCTTGGGAGTTGACTGTGGCATTGCAGCTAATTCTGTCTCTATGTCACTGGATGTTGTCCCCTAAATAAGTAAGAAGGAGAAATAACATTGTAGTCAGACTCAATGGGCCAAAACAGTAACATTTAGGATGCATCTATCATAATCAGTGTTGGGTGTAAGGCAGTTACAGTAATATATTCATTTTTGCTGTAACGTCCTCATCAAAATGTTTGCTGCAAACACGGTAATCTCTCTCACGTAATGTTCGCAAGGGAGTTTGCACATCAAGCTGAAGTGCAGTCAGCCACAACTGTAAAATATCCCGGTTGCGGAGGGGTAGACGGTGAAAGCTCAAGCTCAAATATCCCTTCATTTGGTTGCCGCAATTTGGAAAGGCACAAACTCGAACCATTTTCTCATATTAGTCCTGATCTAACTCCAAGCTCCGTCTGTTAGCTCTGTGAGCTCCTCCCTGCTTTTGCCGACAGGCTCCGCCGTTGCTAGGTTACCTAGCTGTTGAACTCTTGAACTGCAGCTCTGCTCGCTCCACTGTGGTGTCAGGTTACAGCCTGTTGATACATAGTCATTACTATGGAGAGAACCTTGGCAAATCGTTTTTTGTGTGGAAAAAATGCATTTTGGAATATTGGATTGTATGAGATCGGCAATCGACTAGTGTGGACTTCACCGGACAGCATGAAATCAACAGAGGTATGGATTAACACAACTTTTATGCCTTTCTGTCACATCTACTGCAGTCAAATTTGCTGTGTTCCCTTGGAAGGAATAACTGCACATGGCTAAGCACTTGTAATGGCATTTCGAACATGTTTAGAGGCTAAAAACACGTTTAAAACTTGCCCTGTTTAAGCCCTTTTTAAGCCTGTTGGGTGCAAAATCTAGCAGGAGGATAACTCGCTGTAGGCAGCACCGATTGTTTTCATTTTTCTCGCTACTGACAGTACTCCTAATTTACAAACAACAGAGCTACGGGTTGAGGAATTCTCCTTTAATGCATCCACAATCTGCACTGCAGCCACAATCTGCATTTAATTTTCTCTTTCTCTCTTTACTTTGAACAGGATTGACTTCTGCAATATCAATCCTTTCTTTGTGCTGCCTGGTGTGGTGTGGTTTGGAGGGAAAAGAGTGCCACAGGCCTGAAGGGCGGAGTTATATAATCTTGGAAAGGGGATTGGATTTAGTCATGATTGACAGTCCATGATTGATGCAGGTGAGGTAAAGACTTGATATTTAACAATGTAGTTTACTCACTTTTTGTAGTTTTATGGGATTAGTTGACAGTAAAACAAATATAGTAAAATACTTATCCTTTAAAGACATCAAAGTGCAGTGAAGTGATTTTAACCCAAAACAACATGCAGTGGAAATACAGAACTGACATGAATATAGGAACATTAAAGCAATATTATAGGCAAAGCATTGTGTTATTATAGTATTGCCTACTGCATACACATACATTCCCGTGCCATCCATAATGGTTCCACTATTGTGAATTGCCATGGTACATAGGCATGCGTAGATACGGATCCCACACCGTACCCTACGCCGTAGCCTGACATGCACCTCCCCAAAAATGAAACTTCACATCGTGGTGGCGCAGACCCCAACACTGTAAAGGCTCTGTGTAGAGCCTACGTACTACTCTAAAGAAGCATTTAGGCTAATTAATTAAAAGAAAAATATAAATATGTAATGGAATTTCATTCAAATTCAAATATTTAAATTATCCACATAGACCTTTTCAGTCCAGTAGCTTTCTCTGTTTCTTAGTTATTCACACTGAAGCATTTGCTTAAAAAGTTGAATATTTCCAGCATGTTCTTTTTTTAATCAGAAATATCTTACACTTTCCTTTGATATGCCCTGTCTGTGAATTATTAAAGGCATATATTTGAATTATAAATACACTAACTATAAGGAAACAGGCAAAACATGCACAATGCCCCAGGCTACATTTCTCCTCATCGCATATAATTTCCATTTTGTTTCTGTTTCCTCCTCTCTCTGCTTTCTCCTCCTTTGTGTTCACCTCCCTCTCCCTCCTGTTCTCTACACACATCCTCCCACCACCCGGCCCAGCCAATGTGATCTGAATGGAGGCTGATTCAGGGTGTCAGGTCCTGTCCTAAATCTAATAAATTACCATTGAGCCGGGAATAGTGCATCTCTCCAGACACATGACCAGAGAAGGGTCTTGTGCACCACCATCCTGACCTCCTCTTCTACCCCTCACACACACACACACACACACACACACACACACACACACACACACACACACACACACACACACACACACACACACACACACACACACACACACACACACACACACACACACACACACACACTCACTCCTCACTCTTCAAATTCCCTGACTCTGTCACCTGTCATCCTGTGCCCCAGTGAGAATCATTCGCATTGTCAGGACTGGCTGAGAAAGGAGGCCAGCAGAGACCTGGGTGGAGGTGTGTGTGTGTGTGTGTGTTGGGGGAGGGTGGGTTCCTATGAGAGAAAGAGTGTGTGGTAGCATGCAAGTATGCATAGATGTGTATTTACATGAAGGGGCAGCTCCGAGTTTTATGCATTGATGTGTGTGTTTAATTAAGTGTAAGGAGGATTGGTGTGTGTGTGTGTGTGTGTGTGTGTGTGTGTGTGTGTGTGTGTGTGTGTGTGTGTGTGTGTGTGTGTGTGTGCGTGTACTTACGTCTGTGTGCACATCCTGTGACTGCGCAGGTGACTCTTAACCCATGGCTTCAGCTGCCAGAAGCAAGTGAACACAGTTATCACAGAGAACAATAACAATAAAATATAAAAATACAATAAGTGTGTTGCAACATACAGAAGAAAAAAACAATATCTATTAAGTATTATAAACAATACGTGCAATGTGTCCGAAAGAGATACCACACTATTCTGATTATTGTCTGTTTTCCTCATTCATGCAGCTTTATTTTAATTTTTAAAATCTTTTTTGTAATCGCATCCGGAGGTTTTGTTTGTCCTTGGAAATTTTGCCCTGAATTAGCACCTGGACACTTACAGTGAATAACAGTGAACCACTAACATAACAGTGTCAGTGGTTGAAACCCAGCCTCAGGGGGGTCAGTCTTAGGCAGTGTCCTCATTTAGGATCTTGGTGGCCAGAGGGTAGAAGCTCCTCTTCAGCCTCAGTGCTGGCCTACCTTCTTTCTGATCTCAACAGGAAGAAAAGGCTGTTACCTGGGATCTTTAATAAATCTAGCCCAATTATTGCAGCCTCTTTATGAAGAATCTTGTATTGAATGAGATGCATGTTTGTTTTGGTGGAAGATGTTTTGGCAGATTTGGTTCCAGAAGTCGACACCGGGGATGATCTGTAAGTCGTGTTCCCAGGGTGCGATTTGGGAAAAAAGCATAGAGGGGGATGTTTTTTGATCATGCACAACAAAACAAAACATGCAAGAATTAAATCTCCTTTCAATACCGTGGATATATTTAAAAGTGATTTTTCTTTAAGTGCTGTGTAGTGGATAGATACTTTATTAAATTCCCTTTATTAAAGTGTTGTATTGAAATCTCCAGTGTTTATTGGGTAGTCAGACAGATAGGTAAGAGAAGAGTGGTGGCTCACAGCAAGTCGGCACTGCAGAGTTTGATACCTGGGTAGAGTTTGATCCGCGGGCACAGGCAGGGCCTTTCTGTGTGCAGACTACATGTTCTCCCTTTGTTTGTGTGGGTTTTCTCTGCGTGCTCCGGCTTCCTCCCACCATAAAGACATGCATGCTAGGTAACTAGGACTACAGTTTTAGCTGGCTGGCTAACACTGGCACATTTACAGAAAGGTTGATTAATGTGCATTGTCCTCATAATTAAATAAAAACAAAAAAGAGGTGAAAAGGTGTGAAAAAAGTATGATTCATCATTATTGGGCTGTATATTGTAATATTTATTATGATAAATCGTCCTTCAGGATCTGCATTTGTGTTGTTATGGAGTTTGTTTCCAACCTGCCTGATCAGGTGACTGCTCGTGTTTCATGACCCATCAGACTTTGTTTTAGTGATGTTGCCACAATCCGAATTCTCAGCACATGAGATATCCCTCACCGAGTCGATGAAATGTTAACCCCTGTCTCTGTTGAAGATGGTTTCTGGTATCAGATGTTAATGTCCTCCATGATCATTCAGACCTTCATTCACTCCTGGTTGATGACCTTTGACCTCTTCCCAGTGGATGCCATAAGTGTTCAAGACGATGCCTAAGAGCATGCTAGACAGGGGTTTAGATAACTAAACTTGCCATCTACACATACACTTGTAAAAATGTGGCACTATATCTTCCATCATAATTTTGTCAAAGTCAGCACCACATCAGCTCTTTTTCCTGAGACTCTGCTGTGCAGGGAGCTGCAGCCTCTCTTTACACAATAGTCCTCCCTGGTCCCAATTTGTAGCAGTACCCTGGTCCTTCTTTCACCTACAGTACATGTGCATACCTCTCGCAGTTTTAGGTCAGTAAGCTTTGAATAAAGGTAGCCTTCATCATCTATAAACCATAAATCAAAGTTTACTTATAAATCTCTCAACTTATGCAGCTTGTACACGCCATTAATCTTTCTGATAATCAATCATCTGCATGCATTAGACTACATAATCTTTCTACATCCCTAAAAAAACAAAGTCACACGTGTATAGTCTGTCTGTTATGTTTCCTTGTATTTACCATGCTTAAATTAAAAATAAGATTTCAATACAGAATTCTTTATTAGTACAGCTAAAAATAAACTTGCCATGTACATTGTCCTTTGCATTTTTGCATTCATTTATTTAATTGTCACATCATGTTGTTTATAAACATGTTTATAAACATGATAGAAATGAGCATGTAATTCAATGCATTTCTTTATTTTTTGTGAAGTTTAAACAAACTAGTACAGTGCACATTCAATTGCTGCTTGTAGCTTTCTCCAGAACCATTGTACCCCAAAATTACGGAAGGACCCCAAGTACTTAATATGCAACCACACTGTATAGCCTACTGACTTACTGTATACTTGAGGAGGAAAACATTGTACTACTACGTTTGCCTGACAGAGAACGTTGCACATTCAGATTTTACTCACAAAATATCACAATTAAAATTTCAAGTAATCACAGACATTTGCCTAATGGCGGTGGCCATGCGCCACCCAATATGGTCCGTTATGAGAGCCAATCAGCAAAAATCAGCGTTAATCATCCACCAGAACCGGACCGAGTAACGTACAGGGACTGACTCTCAGTCAGCCGGCTCTGGAATGTAAGTGTGTGTTGCTTGAGACAGAGAGGGAGGGGGTGGAAGAAAAAATGGATGGCAATGAAAATAAAAAGAGTTTTTGTTTAACTACATTTTATTCTTTTTCGTCAACGATATCACATTTTTGATATCGCCACAGTCAGCTGTCTTGTCTCGTCATTTTTATCGTCAATGAACTTGAATTTTCAAACAGGCTTAGTGGCTTGACAGTTAACGTTGAAGTATGGATTTGATTCGGGGGGGTATCTTGCCAACATGATGTTATTAGTATTATAAGTTAGCTGCACACTTAAACACCCGGACCCAGGGTGAGCATAGAGGGTGAGTCTGAGTGAGGAGGAGGAAGACTTTGCCCTTCAGCTCTGAGATTTGGTATATATATATATATATATATATATATATATATATATATATGTCATATATGTCACACCAGGCCCTTGACAAATACTTTGCAGCGCAGCAGCAGGCAGAGGCGGGGTCTGTTCCGAGTATAATAAAGCCCCGTCTGTGTTGAGCAAAACATTACGTGAATTACTACGAGAATGGACGGAATGCGGAACTCAGAAAAGTGGACTGATGCGGAAGTGCAGGCACTGCTGGCCATGTACGGCCACCTCCATGCTGCTTTGTTGTATGTGGCGCTAAGGTCTAGTGACGATGCTATAAAGACCGTTGCCGTGCTTGCGTCACTCCCTTACCCCTCCTACCAGTCCCTATGGCCACTTGGCCAGTGGGAATGCAAACGGAAAAAAAGAGTTTGGGGGAGAGTAGTTCTTAGAACTGCTTAGAAGTGTACTTTTCCTCTAAAAAGTACAAGTACTATCCGGTCGGAAAGCACCTAATATTGTTTTTTAGTGATGTGCATGGCTGATGAAGCATAGGTCCTGGTGGCTGCCCTGGACCACCTTGGCAGATTACCCAAGGGAAAAGCAGATGGATCATTTGAGTATATTCAACATGAAGCCATATTGTACTTTACACATGTAGTCAACATGGAGGAAGGAATCTAGAAAGTGTGATCAATAATATTCCAGAAATAAGTGTTCCAGTAGTGATTATGAAAGCTAGAGTGCAAAGTAATTAAAATTATTTATTATTGAGCTAAATTCAAACACTTTTTTATCATCTAATAAGGTACTTCAAGCTTAACAATAAGAAGTCAAGGAAGTGAAGGACTACAGCCATATCCCAGCCCTGTAAAGAGCTCTCCTGCAGAAAAGGCTGTCCAGAGTGGAACAGTGGGCCATCAGTGAGCTCAGGAGACCAGATGATCCCAGGCGTCCAGGAGTTGTGTGTGATATTCCTGCACCAGCCTCAAAAGTGTTGTTGCAGACACAAGTCAGCAGAGAAATACAGCTTGCCTTAGGTGAAACTGAATATGTGAAATCTATATAGTACATAACCCAATTACTCAGTATGTTTGTGTATTGTTGGTGATGAAAAACTGATCCTGACCTGTGATGTACTGCAAATAATGACTGAGACACTGAGTTCCAGCTTCTTCTACCAACGGGGCTCCAGCCAAATCCGTTCAAATATCCATTATGTATTCAAGTTTTATATTGGACTAAAAATAAAGCATTATAATAGTCTCAGCCTTATGTCCTGTATTATATAATGAATCAAACAGACAAGGGTGAATGTAAAAAAGTGTTTTAATATATTATGTGCATTTTAAAATATAATTACAGTAAAACAATGTAAACACAAATTAAATTAAATTACAGGACAGTATACTGTAGTAGGATATATTGACATACAATGGACTTAGAAACTATAAGTACACAAATGAAAATAAACTTAAGAAAAAGGTTATTGTAAGTGTTGTAAATTGAGTATCTCCGCAAAATATAATCAGTACATACTACTCCCATCTATTGGTCTATACCCTGGCTGTTAGAAGCCTTTGCAAACCTAGTGTTTCCTCCAAAGAGAGACTGAAGGCTCCTCTCCCTCTGCTGCTCCCACGTCCTCCTGGTTGGACTGCCTGCTGTCTGATGTGAGCTGTGATAGAAAATGATAAAGTTCCTTACATAAATCAAATGGTAACAAAGTTCTTATTGATAACTGCGGCTTCTAAGCTTGGGTGATTTACAATTAAAATAACGTGCTTTTAAGTAGCCATTAGCAAATGTGTAGGCTTTAAAAACACTATGAACACTTTAATTATGCTGACCTGCTTGCAAATGCAACAGAATACATGTAATTACAGTTAGGATAGCCAGTCTTTGTCATAACTAGTAAAGTACAGACGGACATTCTGTCATTCTTGTTGTCTTGTAATGTCATCCTCTTGGTGTAAATGTAGCTATCATTACTTAATGCTATAATAATGCACATAACTATAAAGACGAACCAGTTAAGCAGTGCTAACACTGCATATGTACTGTATGTGTCAATCTCTAGATAGGAATACATTATATTCACAGCTTCTACATTGTACAACTTAACCAATACTCTAGCATTGTGTATTATCAGATATAGCTACGTTGACTGACCTAACGTTACCTGGGACAACATCGTAGCTCTGCTCGGGGTCCCGCACGTCCCACAATGTTACATTGTTCTACAGAGAGAAGACGATAATGAATACAGCTACATAAGTAAGGCAGCGTAACGGCTGCGGATCTGCTCCGGAACGGCGGCGGAGTCATTAGATTTCCATTAAAGTAAATGTGTGTATTTCCACTGACTGCAGAACGGCTGCGTTCCAACTCCGGTACAGCTCCAGCAATCCGCAGCCCTCCGGAGCAGATACGCAGAGCTTCTATTTTTGCCGGACGCAGGAAGTCGAGCACAGAAACAAAATAAACATCTGGTTAATTTTCAAAATAAAATACACCGTGCTCACGGCGGATCATATTTCCCTGCACTACACCTCGAAAACACAGCACAGAGTTGTTTCCCCTCTACTCCTCTGGATGGAAACAAACTGTTGTTGGTTTTGTCACGTGTGTGACTCGAACATCTCACATTTACCAACAAAACGTACAGCGAAAGACCATGCAAAACATTTCAGACCGTCCTGCCAACCTGTATACATTTTAACATCAATGTATGCTGTAACGAAAAAGCTGAATGAAAGCTGAAAGCTGTTTCAATCCTGCCGGCACAAACACACACAATCACACACGGTAGATGCAGAAAAAAACTGTTAAATACAGTACATGCTTCTCCTGTAAGACAAAATGTATGTGCAAATGATAGTTTAATCACTGAATCTGCCATGTTTTACAGATCTGACTGATCAGATGCTATCCTGAACACCTGTTTGACGAGGTTTACCTGGACCCACAAGACTCTCTTCACAGTATGAAGGTATTGTGGGCCAGGTATCATACTTCTGCCAAGCGATGGTCTGAAGACACAAGAATTGTGTTTTATAAGTTGCAAATACTTATGAGACTGTTTTAGCACCATACCTTGGACCTGAAAGGCCTGTTCGGCCCAGCGGTAGCCACAATGCAGCACCGTTGCGAGGACAATAAAAGAGAGGGCAAAGCACTCCCCAGAAGAGTGCCACCTCCTATTCCACCCACGGCGTCCAGGGAGACGTTTGCACAAGCTGTGGCTGACTTGGCATAACGCATCCCCAAGTGGCAGCCCCAACCATCATAGAGCAAGCCTGTCATATATGCACACACCAGTGCCCAAACACACCTGTGTCCTTCCCTCTCAATAAACCCATTAAAGAATGTTATTCCCGGTGCGCAACCAGGCCCAGAGCCAAGTGCACAGCCACAGTTTTCAATAAAAAATATGAAAACAATAAAAATCAGAGAGTGGCTGACCCACTTGCGGCACATCAGGCCAGACGATTTAACAGCATATTGCAATCTCAGGCGCAAGGGGAGAGAGCCTGTGTTTTGCAGGAGGAAATCACCTCTCTGCAAAACAAAAGAGCTATTCAGATAGTTCCGCTGGAGCTAAACCAACAGCCCAGTCGCATGGAAGTTCGTGAAATAGTGACATTATTTAATGTATTGATACGTGTACAGGGACACGTTTTTCTGTTTTTTATCGTGTTGGTGAGCACGAATTTTAAACTAATGTATTTGAATGGGAAGCATATTATGTGATAGCAGCACGATTATGGTAGCGAGTAGTATTGATAAGCCGCGTAAGGAGGTTGGTTGGGGTGGTGGATGGGTCAAACAACACAGGACTTTCACCCCGGAGACCGGTGTGGTAGTTCCTTTCCGCATTCTTGTTCTCTTAACCACAACGTTTCCAGGTCTCTCTTTTCCTAATCACAACCGTCTACTACACTGCCGTCAGGTGAGTGTATTCAGCCAGGCTTTTGTGATAATCATCCCAATAATAATCCACGGAGCAGCGGTGGTGTGGCTATGTCCTCCAGTTACTGAAGACTAGCTTTAGCTTGCGCTTGGAGCAGCAAGTTAATCTGCCTGTTTCCACTCTGTCTGTCTCATTCTTTCCAACTCTTGTGAGGCTAGTTCTTCGTCTGTATACTCGGGTTTGAATAAATAAGGACGACCATCAAACTCAAAAGGCTCTTCCGTGTGTTGTATATCTGCTATATTCTCCATAGTTACGTTACTACAAGCTTCTTCCCTTATAAACAACTCCGCTCTTCACTCTTCACACACTACGCTCCAATCTGCACACTACTGTTTACCTTTTCCTGCTACAACTGAATTCCCAGGAGACAGCGCGATGCTACAGCTAAGCTTCAGTAACGCTATAACTGTGCAAGCCACAGACATCGTTTATCCCGTTTCCATGTAGTTACATAGTCACTGATATGGTCATAACCACTACAGTGCTCAATTACCTATTTTGAGGGGGAAATAATCTAAACCTTTTGCTGCAAAGGCATAATCTGTCCTATGCAGGACATCCACCAAACCACCGGCCGCTCCGTGGATTGTTATTGGGATAATTATCACAGAAGCCTGTCTGAATACACTCACCAGACGGCAGCTAGCAGCTAACGGCTAACGGCTATCAGCTAGCAGGGCAAGCTAGCTACCGGCAGGATCGAGACAGGGACCAGTGTAGGTGAATTTAAACAATGTCTGAGTTGAAAACACATCTTGTTGACACGTAAGGGCCCTGTTCATGTGGCACAGACATATTAATTGCATTTTGTTTCTGTTAAGAGGCACAAAGGTACTCTAAAACTTTTAGACGCTTGTAGTACGTAGCTGCAGCTTCTCCGTGTTACCTGCACTGATTTGGGTCGGGGTTTTTTCTATCGAAAGTACTCGCGTAGCTATAGCGATCAAGAAAAAACGTAAAAATTGGCCATTCTCCTTTAATACCACTCACAGACTATAGGCTACCCACCTTTCTTGGTGAAAAACTGGGTTACAGTTTGACACCCTTTCCTTTGTCTTTCCTCTCTCTCTTTTCTCTCTTTCCTTTTTTGAAAACCAGATTTTGATTTAACGTTACTTGGTAACATTGTGGTCACTGTAGTTCTATCGCATCTACTGACTGCAACCAGTGTTGCCAACTCTTTTCCAATGAAAGTCGCTAGCACCAGCTCCAAAAGTCGCTAAAAGTCGCTAGATGACAACATACGCTCTTTGCATATTTTTGACGTCATTACGCAATCATTTGTATATAGCTTAGTGGTTGTGTCAGCAAGGTAGATAGAAAGAAATCTAACTCTTTAGCCAAATAATCACAAATTCAGTACAGGAATTTATTTTACCTTATAATTATTACTTAGGTAGCCTATCTTTGAAGTAAAAAAATTAAATTCTACAAAGGGAGGGAAAAAGATCGAATTCTCAAAGAAGGCTGGCTTGCCCAGGACCAGGCCAGCTCAGTGGCGTCTTTCTCCCGTCGCGTCCTGCTGTCTGTCCTACCTACACCGGCCCCCGCACACCCTGTCCACACCTCCCCTTCTACCTACCTGCGCACTGTACGCAGTGCTGCTGCACATGAGGGTAGAGGCTGCTCCACTGCTCCTCTGCCACAGAACAGAAGACTGTTTGTAGACTGTTTTCTACAATACCTCGTGTTCTTGCTGGACAATACAGATTTGTCGCTAGTTGCTTTTTTGAAAAAAAAGTCGCTAAGGGGGTCTGAAAAGTCGCTAAATCTAGCAACAAAGTCACTAAGTTGGCAACACTGACTGCCACTAAACACCGTCACTGAGTGCTCTAAGGCAGGATCAAACCATTTCATGCAGATACAGGTTTACTTTTTGGTCAATGGGGATATTTAACTTTTACTGCCAAAAACAAATAAAAACAAAAAGCTCATTAATTGTATTATTATATTTGAAATATATATACTGAATGATGATGGTTTAATAATTTCAAATTAGTTTTTACCTATTTTTTGGAGCCCCTGTCAGTCATGGGCCCTTGGAATTGTCCTAACTTCCCCCCCCTATACACGGGTTTCCTGTTTACAAACATTACAGGGTGTGTGCGCATACCAGGGGCAGAAAGCCAGATTGGTGAGCTACTGTAACAACCTGAAGTATTGAAGCTTTCCTTAATGTTTGTATATAATTGCTGACTCAATAAATCTTGATTTTAGTTTGTCTGTCTTTAATTTTGCAGTTTTACTGTGATATATATGTATGGCTATAATTATCGTTTTAGGCTAATGTTACTAGCAGGGTTACCCCTGAGTGTACCCCTATGGTTGGTTTATGCCTTAAAATAATGGCCAGGATTTTCCGGGAAAAGACATCACTGCAGGTTGACTGTTTTTAGCAGCACAGGTTGATTGTGGGCAAGAGGGCGACAACACTGTCGTGGTTAGCTCGCCGAAACTGTACTGCCACTGTCTCGGCAACGTTAGCTAATGTCCGCTAGCATACAGGCTAACTATAGACAGTTAGCTTTGTGTGTAACGTAATAAAAACCCACCCATTTCGCGAAGCTTAATATTTCATTCAATACAATTTTGGTACAAAAGGAGCACTAACGCCACATGGCTTATGTTGACAACGTGGACGCAGATATAAGAAACTCCAAAGGCAGTCGTAATATTTACCTAGCAGGCTAGGCTAACGCTGTTGCGCTAACATTAGCAAAACATCGGCGTAGCTTTAGCTAGCAGTCTAAACTTGTCTCAAGTCCGGACCTTTAACTGTCTATGGTCCGGACTCGAGTACTACAGCCCTGACAGGTAGATATCACTTAGCTGAACAACTGAACAAGCTGCAACTTTTCTGATTGATCCAATGGTAGCCTGACTCTTGCATATGACCCCAATCTGCCCTTCTTATGGCTTGAAGCCATAACCTCCGCTGGTATTTGGCAAAAGCATGCTTCCCCCTAGGTATGTTAAACATCAGGCACCCATCGCTGGTTCTGTTTGTACAATTAACCACGCAACAACTCCTTGGCATTTTGACTTACGCTATGCTGCTACTACTACTAGCTACACGAAACACGTCTTCTTTCTGCCCCCCGGTTGTGTGCGCAAGCAGTGATGACGTTGCCGAGAAATACATTGTTGCCCCCGTGCGGCGTTTCATTTCCCCGTTGTTGTGTCCCCCAGAAACCGCGGATCATTTCCCCCAGAGCCCAGCTGCAGCCCAGTCGTATGGCAGTTTGTGAAATAGTAACGTTCCAATTTCGTGGTGACCACCACAAAATAAAGTAGAAAAACATGTCCCTGTACACGTATCAATAGATCCAAATAACGTGACTATTTCACAAACTGCCATGAGACCACGTTCAAACCAAAGCGGTTTCTATTCGAGGTATTTTCTAGTGCCGAAGAAGGGCGAGGGTCTACTGCCAATATTGGATCTGCAAACAATTCAGAATATTGACGCACAAGGCTCTGATATTCTTTATACGCGAATGGTTTTCATTCGGACCTAAAAGACGCTTATTTCCACATCCCTATTTATCCCTCTCATAGAAAATATCTCAGGTTTGCCTTTGTCATTGTCCATGGGTGTTTGTGAAATGCACCGAGGCTGCCATTGCTCCCCTGAGGGAATGCGTTTGGCAACATATATAGTCAGCGATAGAGTTGCCCAAGCAATCTCAGGTGCACACCAGACTGCTCACATCGCATTTGGCAGCCCTGGGTTTCACGATAAAATTGAAAAAGAGGATGTTGACCCCATCTCAAAACATCACGTTCATAGGCCTGTCTCTGAATTTAGTCACGTTCAGAGCATGCCTGTTGGCAGAAAGGACGGAGGCTTTCTGGGCCTGTCTGGCACTTTTATCGCAGAAGGGCACTGCTAAAATTCACAGTGTGCCTCTAGTTGCTGGGTCCAATGACATCAGCACTGGTTGTCCTTCCTCTCGGCCGCTTATACATGAGGCCATTTCAGCGGTGGGTTGCATCGCTCAACCTAAACCCGATGCGCAGGTTATGGTTTTCATGGCATGCGTCCTTGCTCTGCGCCATTGGAGACACATGGCTTTTCTGAGCACAGGCATTGCCATGAGAACGGTCCTGGGGGAGAAAAGTCGTCAAGACAGATGCTTGTCTTGCGGGCTGGGGGGCCACGCACGAGGGAAAAATGGTCAATGGTACATGGGGCTTTCACATAAGGGCGTTCACATAAACTGCCTGGAGCTCCTGGCTGTCTCCTGGCATTAAAGCATGTTCTGCCTTTTCTTAGAGGACAGAATGTTCTGTTCAGAATGGACAAATATCAACAGACAAAGGGGGCTGTGTTCACGTCATTTTGGCACACAGAATGATTATGTGGAGCAGCTCTCGCCTGTTATCACTGAAAGCCATGCATGTTCCGGGCGTATTGAACCGGGGTGTGGATCTTTTATAGAGGGGCGACCCTCGCTACAATGATTGGGAACTCCACAGCGATGTGGTGGCTCAAATATGGGGAAAATACGGCCGCGTGGAGATAGACCTCCTTGCGTCGGAGGAGAACGCTCAGTGTTCTCTGTTTTAGTTCCTGTCTGGCCAGAGCGCATCCGATGGGGTTGGACGAGATTTTCCATCCTCACCCAGAGCACATGGCTCTATGAGCCAAAAAGGGGCTAAACTTGACAGCCTTTGGTCTACACCAAGTGTAATCGCAACTATCCAGGGTGCCAGAGCCTCCTCTACGCATTGCGCGTATGATGGCAAGTGGCGAGTAAGGGAAATCGGTGTGTGCTGGTGGTTAGCCATGTTCAACACGTTTTTTTTAACTGAAACGGGGGCTCTCTGCATTTTTATTACCACGAGTTTACATACACGTCTCTGCCGATTGAGTATCACATATGACACAGCCAATAAACAAGAGACACACCCACCAAACGAGAGAAAACATAACTCAAAGCCGTTGCACACTGTTTGACACCGTAGCAAAACTGTGCACACTGTTTTAAGATTGAACGTGCCCCGGGCATTATTTGGCTTCTGTTTTCAAGTGATTTTATTTTTTGTTATAAAAAATTAAAATCAAAGCATATTTAAAATTTCTCTCATCCCCTTTGGACCATGAAAAGAAAGAAAAAAACACCTTCTATTTCAATTTATAATTTTGTATTTTAAAATGAAAATCAAACAACCACTTGTATTTGGTTTTTAATACCCGTTTATGAAAGGATATTCATTCAGTCAATACTTTGTTTTGGAAAGGGTCTCTGGGAGTTGAGATCCCAGAGGCGTGCCTGCAATTACATCTTACTGCCAAAGCAAAATAAAAATAGGATTGTTGCATTTTTATTAATTCTTTTACTCAAAAAACCTACATTTGTGGAAAATGATAATGCTATTGTGGAATTACATTTTCACATTTATATTATCATTTTAATTAAGTCACTTATAGGCTTCTATTTATCAGACAAAACAGAAAAAATAAACTAATTTCTCCAATATGAGCAAAATATACACCAGTAAAGATCCTTGATAAAGCCTGTGAAAGGAGTCAAAGGACGTGAAAAGTCAAACGTTGCAGAGGTTATTATTTACTGCTCAAGTCAGAGGCTGTGATTGCTTTGTCTTGCACCTATGGGTCACTGCTCACTGTGTGGAAGCTTAGACATGGGCGAAGACCCACAATGAGCCTGTGTGTTCTCCTCTAATGATTAGCCTGTCATTGTTGAATGTCCGTCAAGGTGGCAGACCAGACCAGAGCCCCCTCAAGTCCTCATTCTGTGTGCATCTGTATGTGTGTGTATTCATGCGGGTGTGTGGCTGCATTAGAATGAGATGCCCAACCCTGTGTGTGTGTGGTTGTATATGTGTGTGTGTGTGTGTGTGTGTGTGTGTGTGTGTGTGTGTGTGTGTGTGTGTGTGTGTGTGTGTGTGTGTGTGTGTTTGTGTGTGTGTTTGTACTCTTCCCCCAGTCTGGGCTTCAGTATTAATGAGCCCAGATTTCATTTCCGATGAGCGATTATTTGACTGTTCATTTGGCTAAGATTTATGACGAGGCCCTATATCTGTAGCCTGCAGCACTGCTCTAGTCTTTAATAATGGGAAATGAACACATTAATCACCCTGTAGCAGTCAGCCACAGAAAGCACAGGCGCACCATCCAATCTGCATCACTGGGAGAATATTACCTCATATTCATTCAAAAGCCTTATCTACTTCATGGTGGTAGGAAAAATTACCTGTCTAATTGATTAAATATAACTTAACATCCTATAAATTGGACAAGAGTCACACACATATTGACACACACACACACACACACACACACACTTGTAGTCCTGCTGTGATCAAAGACTTGGACAAACCTTGGCCGGTTACCACAACAAACCCACAGGGTTTACCCAGGGCGTAGCAGCGCTGCTTACCACAAAACCCCATGAGTCACTGGCCTACCTATCACTAACCACACCTGATGCTGGGCCAGAGGTCTGAGATTTTGGAGCCATCTGAACAAAAGATCACAGGCAGCGCCGCCTTTTCATCGCTCTCACCTATCAGGAGCTACAGAAACACTCACAGAACTGAGGAATAATAGTGACTTCGCAACCACACAGATTACATAAAGTGGCAGCATAATGGCCTGATCTGATTCCATGCAAACGTGTAGTTTAGTCTCCCTTGAAAACATTCATGCATGGCATTATTTGATGATTCCCACTATTCAAAGAGACTATGATTTGTTTATAAGTTTTGCTAAAATAACTGTAAATGTAGCAGTTTTTCATCAGTGCAACATCAAGTTGCTGTAAAAGTTATGAATCTTAAAATGTCTGTCGATATGGCGGTGTGTTTGTGGTTTCTGGTGGTAACAGCATGTTATTTTTTAAATAACAATATGTACCAGAGTTCTGCTGAAAATGCAACCTTATTGCCAGACAAGGATGTTGATATTAGACAATGTTGCAGATAGGTAAAGATTGTGGTTAAGGTAAGGCAAAAACAACAGCAACAAGAACAAAACTAGACAAAAATGTTTGGGAAAGATCCGCCTTTTTACATATAACAAAGTACTTCCTGCACTGACACTGAACGTTGGCATTAGAGATAAATTGTGTGTTGCACATTTGTATGAAATAAATGTCATTTATGGAATACTGGGTTGTTAAACATTTGTATCGTTACCTGGGCACAGCAAAACATTACACACTAACGATGCTACTGAATCTGGTTTTATATAATTACAATCTTAAGGATTATAACTTTCAAACTGTGTTTCTATCACTAATTATGGCAAACAGAGGATACAACACTGTAGATGTTTTATGCTTTGTCTGATGTTTTCTCAGTTTAATGTTCTGGTCTTATGGAAAATATTTAATTTTAACTGGATTTCTTACAGTTGTAATGTCAATTTGACTTGAAACGTGGGGCCTTTTTTTTTTATTTAGGATCGGTTGACAAATGCAAAAAGCAAATTAATCAGATATATGCATGAATATAAGTGTAATTCACATGGTCAAAATAATTGGGGTCATAATGTGGTTTAATTGCATGTATCCTGCAAAAAATGGCTAGAGGGTGAGATGGCTCCAGTTATCATCTTCACATATTTCATGAAGAGAAGACTTTATGTATAATTCACACTAATTTGCTAACTTTATGGTTTTGCTTTTGTTCAAGGCGGAACACATTAATCACCCTGTAGCAGTCAGCCACAGAAAGCACAGGCGCACCATCCAATCTGCATCACTGGGAGAATATTACCTCATATTCATTCAAAAGCCTTATCTACTTCATGGTGGTAGGAAAAATTACCTGTCTAATTGATTAAATATAACTTAACATCCTATAAATTGGACAAGAGTCACACACATATTGACACACACACACACACACACACACACACTTGTAGTCCTGCTGTGATCAAAGACTTGGACAAACCTTGGCCGGTTACCACAACAAACCCACAGGGTTTACCCAGGGCGTAGCAGCGCTGCTTACCACAAAACCCCATGAGTCACTGGCCTACCTATCACTAACCACACCTGATGCTGGGCCAGAGGTCTGAGATTTTGGAGCCATCTGAACAAAAGATCACAGGCAGCGCCGCCTTTTCATCGCTCTCACCTATCAGGAGCTACAGAAACACTCACAGAACTGAGGAATAATAGTGACTTCGCAACCACACAGATTACATAAAGTGGCAGCATAATGGCCTGATCTGATTCCATGCAAACGTGTAGTTTAGTCTCCCTTGAAAACATTCATGCATGGCATTATTTGATGATTCCCACTATTCAAAGAGACTATGATTTGTTTATAAGTTTTGCTAAAATAACTGTAAATGTAGCAGTTTTTCATCAGTGCATCATCAAGTTGCTGTAAAAGTTATGAATCTTAAAATGTCTGTCGATATGGCGGTGTGTTTGTGGTTTCTGGTGGTAACAGCATGTTATTTTTTTAAATAACAATATGTACCAGAGTTCTGCTGAAAATGCAACCTTATTGCCAGACAAGGATGTTGATATTAGACAATGTTGCAGATAGGTAAAGATTGTGGTTAAGGTAAGGCAAAAACAACAGCAACAAGAACAAAACTAGACAAAAAATGTTTGGGAAAGATCCGCCTTTTTACATATAACAAAGTACTTCCTGCACTGACACTGAACGTTGGCATTAGAGATAAATTGTGTGTTGCACATTTGTATGAAATAAATGTCATTTATGGAATACTGGGTTGTTAAACATTTGTATCGTTACCTGGGCACAGCAAAACATTACACACTAACGATGCTACTGAATCTGGTTTTATATAATTACAATCTTAAGGATTATAACTTTCAAACTGTGTTTCTATCACTAATTATGGCAAACAGAGGATACAACACTGTAGATGTTTTATGCTTTGTCTGATGTTTTCTCAGTTTAATGTTCTGGTCTTATGGAAAATATTTAATTTTAACTGGATTTCTTACAGTTGTAATGTCAATTTGACTTGAAACGTGGGGCCTTTTTTTTTTATTTAGGATCGGTTGACAAATGCAAAAAGCAAATTAATCAGATATATGCATGAATATAAGTGTAATTCACATGGTCAAAATAATTGGGGTCATAATGTGGTTTAATTGCATGTATCCTGCAAAAAATGGCTAGAGGGTGAGATGGCTCCAGTTATCATCTTCACATATTTCATGAAGAGAAGACTTTATGTATAATTCACACTAATTTGCTAACTTTATGGTTTTGCTTTTGTTCAAGGCGTTAAACCAACCCAATGAAGAAATCAGTGTTATTGCTGCATGTCTGCCAGAAATGCAGTCCACATAAAGAATGATTCATTATCTCTGTGTCCTTATATCATTGATTTATATTAGCCTTCTCATATTTTTCCTCCAGTCCATTTCTAATAATATGAATTACAAGCAAATAAAAAAACACAAAAATACTAAGTCCTCTTCCTTCATTAATTTTGGGCCCTGCTCTATCCTGTCACCAAAGACTTGGTTGGTCATTAACCATTCAAAGCACTGAAGTGTGTGTGTGTGTGTGTGTGTGTGTGTGTGTGTGTGTGTGTGTGTGTGTGTGTGTGTGTGTGTGTGTTTGGTTTGTGTATGTATGCATTTTTGCATTCCCTTGGGCATTGTGGACAGAAGCCAGCTAGCTCATTATGTCTCCTTTAATTATTAATTATGTCTGAGTTTAATTGTTTTACAGAACAAAGACTTTGGCTAACTGACCACTATTGTGCCACATCCCAAGGTGTATATATAAACCTTTACCCCTACTATCCTGAGATATTCTCTTTTATCCTCGGTAGGAAAAATATTTCAAGTATAAGTCTTACACAATGTTTAAATCAAAGATCAACCAGGTAAAATATGAAGCTGTAATTTTTTGTGCAACACTAAATCTAAGTTGGCCCATATAACTTTATTAGACACAGTTACATCATGTTGTATAATTTCTCATTTACGGACACAGGAGTTCACTTTAGACAATTTGATAGGATGACATCACTATAAACTGTATAAATACCATAGATAGATAGTAATAATTGATTTTTGACTGGTCAATCATACTGTTAAAAAAAAGAGCAGTAAATGTCATTGGCTCAAAGAAACATACTTAAAAGCTCATAATTGTTTTGCAGCCTCTGGCACAGAGCTGGGCATACATTTTGTGCAATCACAACCTGACTTCTGCCTTGCATCTTAATGGGATGGGTGTACTGTTTGACTGCAGCTCCCCTATAGGCTGGATATGCTCCCTGCTGGCTAAGCTGGTAACCAACATTCCCTGGCTATATAGCTAAACATCACCATCTACTGGACATGATGGACTATTACAATACTAATATTACAGTTTTTCAGTACAAGTACAATCCTCACACCACATGGTATATTCAGCACATCACTCTATGTGACCTGCAAAAGGTGATTACTCAATCAAAATAATTAACTCCTGTTTCAAATGTACACAAATCCATAAATGAATAAATCATTGCCATCAAAACAAAATGTTCCTTTATTATTGCTAAGACCAAGACAGTCAAAATGCAAAGACATCTTGTCAAAAGACAGTGTACTCTGAAAGTGTGATAGTTACCCTCTGTAATATTGTCCAGTTGCTAACATTGTATATTTAGGCTGCTGAATAGTATTGATGTCAGCCAAGGCACACACTATACAGGTGCTGGTCATATAATTAGAATATCATGAAAAGGTTGATTTATTTCAGTAATTCTATTCAAAAAGTGAAACTTGTATAATGTATACATTCATTCCACACAGACTGATATATTTCAAGTGTTTATTTTTTTTTTTACTTTTGATGATTAGAACTGACAACTAATGAAAACCCCAAATTCAGTATCTCAGAAAATTAGAATATTGTGAAAAGGTTCAATATTGAAGACACCTGGTGCCACACTCTAATCAGCTAATTAACTCAAAACACCTGCAAAGGCCTTTAAATGGTCTCTCAGTCTAGTTCTGTAGGCTACACAATCATGGGGAAGACTGCTAACTTGACAGCTGTCCAAAAGATGACCATTGACACCTTGCACAAGGAGGGCAAGACACAAAAGGTCATTGCTAAACAGGCTGGCTGTTCACAGAGCTCTGTGTCCAAGCACATTAATAGAGAGTCGAAGGGAAGGAAAAGATGTGGTAGAAAAAAGTGTACAAGCAATAGGGATAACCGCACCCTGGAGAGGATTGTGAAACAAAACCCATTCAAAAATGTGGGGGAGATTCACAAAGAGTGGACTGCAGCTGGAGTCAGTGCTTCAAGAACCACCAGGCACAGATGTAAGCAAGACATGGGTTTCAGCTGTTGCATTCCTTGTGTCAAGCCACTCCTGAACAAGACACAGCGTCAGAAGCGTCTTGCCTGGGCTAAAGACAAAAAGGACTGGACTGCTGCTGAGTGGTCCAAAGTTATGTTCTCTAATGAAAGTAAATTTTGCACTTCCTTTGGAAATCAAGGTCCCAGAGTCTGGAGGAAGAGAGGAGAGGCACAGAATCCACGTTGCTTGAAGTCCAGTGTAAAGTTTCCACAGTCAGTGATGGTTTGGGGTGCTATGTCATCTGCTGGTGTTGGTCCACTGTGTTTTCTGAGGTCCAAGGTCAACGCAGCTGTCTACCAGGAAGTTTTAGAGCACTTTATGGAGATGCAGATTTCATTTTCCAACAGGACTTGGCACCTGCACACAGTGCCAAAGCTACCAGTACCTGGTTTAAGGACCATGGTATCCCTGTTCTTAATTGGCCAGCAAACTCGCCTGACCTTAACCCTATAGAAAATCGATGGGGTATTGTGAAGAGGAAGATGCGATGCGCCAGGCCCAACAATGCAGAAGAGCTGAAGGCCACTATCGGAGCAACCTGGGCTCTCATAACACCTGAGCAGTGCCACAGATTGATCGATTCCATGCCACGCCGCATTGCTGCAGAAATTCAGGCAAAAGGAGCCCCAACTAAGTATTGAGTGCTGTACATGCTCATACTTTTCATGTTCATGGCCAACATTTCTAAAAATCCTTTTTTGTATTGGTCTTAAGTAATCTAATTTTCTGAGATACTGAATTTGGGGTTTTCATTAGTCAGTTATAATCATCAACATTAAAAGAAATAAACACTTGAAATATATCAGTCTGTGTGGAATGAATGTATACATTATACAAGTTTCACTTTTTGAATGGAATTATTGAAATAAATCAACTTTTTCATGATATTCTAATTATATTATGATCAGCACTTGCTCAATGTATGTACCACCAGTCAACCACATCAACACAAAGGAAGCTTGAACAGAAACAAATATATACAACAGCAAAATTATCAAGAAATACTGACAATATGTGTAAGAAAAAAATTAATTTGCTGCAAATGTATCAACCTCAAGGGTCATCCAATCTGTCCTCTCTGTCTGGCCACAACATTTTATCAACATCACACCTGATATCCTCCCTTGCAATGCAATGAGGGAAGCATATTTTGGCATGATGTAGCCCCCCCCCTACAACAATCTGCTGTGATATCCTCACCTGTCACCTGTTGGACTTTGGTTGCTCTAAATTGTGAGGAAATTGAATTGTTCCACATCTAGCCTAAGTCTATTCATCTGAAAATGTTTACAACAAAACAACATGCATATTATATATCTAATATAGATGTGACAGGTTATTGTGATTGTTGGTTGGGCTATTTTGCATGTAGGGATACACAATGTGTAATTGCATTTGAGAATAATATAATTCAATAGCAAATTAATGCAAACTATTTTGATCTGCAAGGCTTACTCAATGCATGTTGTGCCAAAGCAATGACAAATGACTATAGTCATGTGAACAACTGACCTAATATTCATACAAATAGTCATATAGTTTGACAAAGTTGAATTGTTTTGGTGACTGGGAAGGACTGTATATTATGGTTGGTCTTTGAAAAGTTGTGGCCACCGATCAGAATGCAAACAAGATCTTACTTTTAGGTGTTTTATTGGAATAAAGGTTTATGTGTGTGGTTCTGAAACAGAGATACAGGCATAAATCAGTAAAATCTAGACTCTATATAAATGTCAAATAGTTATTACATACCTAGCAGGTATATAATAAAACATAAACACAATTAAGAGGTTACATTATAGTTTTGTTATATATGACTACAATTCAGTGTTATAATAAATGCTTATTACTAAGCAAATACAAACTTAGAAATGCAGTAGTACACTATATCCCTATTCAAAGATTAATTTGCTGCACATTAACTGCAACAATACACAACATGCTAAATTCAGCTGAACATAATAATTATGAGCTGCAGAATTCCTTCTTAAACTAAACGTTAAATGTTACACAGATTAAGAACAACATACAATATTTCAAATTGAGATACGTAAGGCTTGCAAAGCAACACCTGTTCAGGGCTGGACTGGGGTAGAAAATCAGCCCTGGACTTTTGAGACCTAGACCAGCCCACCACAATCGGATGGACGCCAACCGTCCTTGCAGTCCCCTTCAACACATAAACATATGAGCAGGGTTAAAAATTAGCACCATCTACTAGCCAAATGCTGGCAAAATATGCAAGTGGCTGGTAGATTTGCTTGTCTCACCAGCCAAAAAAACCCAAAACATTTTAACATTCACTAACCATTTAGCTGGTGGACAAAAAGTTAATGTTGAACCCTGCATACCAGCCTCTAATACTCTGACTTAGCTGAGTGGTAGGCTAAGTAAGAGAGTAAGATAATGTACTCACTGAGTCACAAAGGCTGCCTGGCTCTTAATGGCAAGATGGCTAAAGGTTTAGGGTGGAGCGTGGCTATCATCAAGATGTCTTGTATAACTTTAGTTAACAAGTGATAAGTCTGTAAGTTGAGCTAAAGCTGTATTTTGTACACAGTATGTAGCTAACACTTGTGTTATTGTGAAATGTTGATAAATCAGAAGGTTGGATGAAAGTGGATATATTATTATTTATTTATTTATAAAATTTATAAACTGCACAGTCTTTCGACACCAGCGCTCTCTTTCAAACTTTCCCGAAACTGAAACTTAAGCCTTCTTCTTCAATTAGCAGTGAAGCACAGTGTTGATTGGCTGATTCTCAAGCAGCCAGTTTAACCTGCCTGAGGAGGTCGTCCTTTGTCACATTAGTAGTCATTTGTCGATTGTGCCAAAGCGATTGATAAAAACTGTAAGGCCTGCTGCTGCTTTTGGGTCCATTCTCAGTCAAGAATTAAACTTGTCACCAGCTTCGACTGTAGGAATGTGTGGGAGGGAGAAATGTCTCTAAGAAGGACTAAGATACAATTTGGGTACTGTACAAATTACTGTTTCACTTGCAGTTGCATGCATAAGGTGTGAGTATGTATAGGCTTCATTTACAAGGGGAATGGGGGAATAATCAAAACTGGCCAGTGCAACCCAAAAAAACAAAAGAAAAAACTATTACCTTTACACAAATAAAGACATTTGCACAATAAAGTGATGCAGAAAAGGCACAAATTGTTGCAGAAAAATGCACCAGAATGCAGAAAATTAAGTCAATTTATTAACTTAGCAACTTATTTACTTTGACTACTTAATTTACGCAAAACCGACACATTCTTAATCCCAGCGCATCAAAAAGCCACGCTTGGTCAGGTGCCTTTGGCATTTGTTATTGATGCAAAAAGTCTCCTTTAGCGTCTAGCTCTTTGGCGCCATTTTTAGACGTGCTTAGTCACCTGTTGCCGTAAATTTGTGACGCTCTGGGTCGGCATCAGTTTTTTTGACGGGACAGTTAGGTTTAGGAAAAGATCATGGGTGGGGTTACAAAATGTATGTTTCAGTGACACAAGAAAGTGACACAAACCCCAGTCTGCTGGGTGAAAGTCCTGTGTTGTTTGACCCATCCACCACCCAAACCTACCTCCTTATGCAAATTTTCGGTCATTCATACTACTCGCTACTGTTGTCTCTCTTAATACTACGTCATCTTATAGCACCGTGGTCAAGCTACTGCTATGCCTGGTGCGTTCAATACAGACGCTAAAGGGTGATTTTTGCATTGGTATCTGAGGCTGAGAGCCACTGACCAAGCATCAGTATTTGATGAGTTGTGAATGAAAACGGGTTGAACCAACATACTAATTTTAACCCAAACCATGACCTTTTTCTTAAACCTAACCAAGTATTTTTCCTTGAATTCACAACGTTTATCACGTGTGACGTGAACTTGAAGTTGCAAGGTGGAACACCAACAGCCAATACCATAAAAGAAGCGCAACACAGGGTTGCACAATGAAATGCAGTTGTAATGTAAGTGTTACTTTCTGGGCAGATACAACGGCTGGCATCTTAACATTAAAAATTCCACACCCAAACATTTATCAACTTTGAATTTGAGCATCAAGCTTTAATTATTATTTTAATGTATATAGGCTATTTATGATTATTGGGGTCTTTCAGTTAATATATAGCTTCTTTTAAAGACTTTTTTTTGGGGGGCTTCTTCACTTACAAGTGACAGTGGATAGACTTGAAAGGGGGAGAGAGATGGGGGATGACACGCAGTAAAGGGCAGCAGGTCGGATTCGAACCCGCACGGCTGCTTAAATGTATGTGTGTATATACATATATATATATATATATATATATATATATATATATATATATATATATATAATCATAGGGGTTTAAGGAATTTGCCTTGGTGTTTGGTGCATAAGGAACATTTTAAGAGAAATATAAAAATAAAAGCAAAGTACTACACTTGTACTTATCCATTTGTTTTTCAATCATCTTTCACAACATGATCCTGGTTGTAGATAAATCAGGTTATATTATAATAAAAAAGTAGTAGTATTGTCATCCCCCACGGTGCTGATGGTCTGTGAGTCGGAGATGTCTTTCCCCAGCTTCACATGCTGCTTCCTGTCAGTCAGGAAGTCAGTGATCCACCTACAGGTGGAGTCAGGCACACAAAGCTGGGAGAGTTTTCTAATGGAGCAGAGCCGGGATGATGGTATTAAAGGCAGAGCTGAAATCCACAGGATCCTGGCGTAGGTTCCTGCGGAGTCCAGGTGCTGGAGTATGTAGTGGAGGGCCAGGTTTACTGCATCGTCTACAGACCTATTGGCTCTGTAGGCTGGTCGGTGATGTCTTTGAGGTGTGAAAGCACAAGGTGCTCAAAGGACTTCATAACCACAGAGGTCAGGGCGACGGGTCTGACGGGTCGTTAAGTCCTGTGGTCCTTGGCTTCTTGGGAACAGGGATGATGGTTGAGGACTTGAAGCAGGCTAGCATGTGACATGTCTTCAGCGAGGTGTTGAAAATGTCTGTGAACACTGGAGACAGCTGGTTAGCGCAATGCTTCAAGCTGGATGAGGAGACAGCATCCGGTCCAGCAGCTTTCCTGGGGTTCTGTCTCCTGAATAGTTTGTTGACGTCTTTCTCATTGATGGAAAGAGTCGTCACTGAGGTGGGTGGGGAGGTGGAGGTGATGCACTGTAGCTGGAGCTGTTGGGAGGTGTCGTGGGGGATGGTTTCAGGGCAGACCCTTTGTTGGGAGGTGTTGAGGGGGATGGTTACAGGACTGTCCCATTGTCTAACAAAGCGACAGTAGAACTCGTTAAGGTCGTTGGTTAGGCGTCGGTCGTTGATGGAGTGGGGGACTATGGGCTTGTGAAGGAGGAAAGAGAATGGTTGAAAATGGCTGTAACTAGAGTGTACATTGTCCATTCTGCTTGAAATTTCCCATGATCAACAAGAGTCCAGGCCAGGACATCTACAGGCCAATATTGACTTTTGGTCATAGCGCCCCCTGCTGGCAACAGGAAATCAGCCTTATATGACAAACATCATCCAATTTACATGAAACTTATAATGTGTGGTCTAAATGTGATACTGAGCCGCTCCCTATATTTTAACCACACCCATGTACGCAGGCCACGCCCATGCACTTTTGAAACGTTTATGGTAGAGAAGTTTTCAGAATTTCCTGTTGCCAGCCCTTTTCATTGGAGATGGTTTGGCCCACTGCCTATGCTTAAACCACGCCCCCTTTCATAACTGGTGACCCGTTTATCATAGATTCTTGTGTGAGGTGTCATTGAACTCAGCAGAGAGTTCCTTTTTCATTTCACGCCCCATACACTTGGTACAACTTTTGCAATACACGCACTCTACTGTGCGTGCTGTGTACGACAGTTGTGCAAATGCAGGGCCACCGTCCCCTTAATTGAGTTTGTTCTTTTGTCCCCTTGTGTTTTTGCTGTGTTCACTGTGTGTGTGTCTGTGTTCACGGGTGACTTTCTCCTGGGATCCCTCACTACCCTTGCGACCCCTCCACTGGTAATTCTCAGCAAATATAATTTTTCCTTCCCCCTCCACCTAGTAAGTGTGAATGTGTTTTAATAGTTGTTTTAAAGATTGTTAAAATAAAGTATTCTTGTTTTCTTTGAAATTGAACCGCGTCTCTCTGCCTTTTGTGGACGAACCTGTGTGACCTTAATTGTATAGCATTGTGTAGTATTACAGTTGAGAGTAAAATAACTCAAGTGGCGTTAGTCTGTGTTTTTGAGTTCTAGTTTCACCTAGACCTTGCTTTACTGATTAGCTCTACGGTGCCACGCACTTTGCTGCCTATGACCACCCCTGCCCCTCTTTGCTTGTGCCGCCACACACTGAACAGATGATTTACTGTGAAGACAGACGCTCTTAGTTTAATTTTCCTCCTCTGCATTTTATTCATTGAATCCAATGTGCAGCAGTAAATACTATGCAGCAGTAAATGTGGTCGTAGTAAGACAAAATCCAAGGTTTATTTTTTTCATTGTTTTTTTTAGATGAAACGGGCATTTAACTGCAGGCTGACTGTGTTCACCTGCAGCCCTCATCCCATCATGTTGCTTTTTCAAACCACAGCGGACCAATTTGCTTAATCTTCAAAGGACCACAGGACTGTGGTGGAAACAAAGATAATGATGGACTGACAGAACTTTTTAGTTAAGTTGTCCCAAGAACTTTAGCTGCAGCTGTTGTGGGTGCAGGATAAAGAGAGTGACCAACAGAAGGAGAAAAGAGAGAGACAGAGAGATCAGCACCTTGGACAGTGCTGCAGCACACTGCCCTGACAAGTTTTACCACATGTGGCTACTAGCCTACTTTAACTTTGGATTTCCAGTACAATAAAACCATGTTTTGTTGAATCTTCGAAATACAGAACTACAATGTTGAAAACAGTTAACATTCATTATTTTTATTTGGACATGCTATTATTAACAAAACTTGTATTGTGTTGTTAAAGGGTTACGTTTGTATTTTTCAAACTTGAACCTATTTCCCTTTGTTTTTGTCCTGGTAACTAATGGGAACATATTTTTTGCAAGTCCAGTATTGAGCAAGACCGCTGCAGTTGGCAACCGCGATACAGACTGCAATGTAACCATTTTGGGCATTTGTGCACCTTTAATTTACATTCACTAAAAGTGCTTGACAACATTATGGAAAGGAACCTCTAAAGAGATAAACCTTTTTGTTACAAAGTAAAATCCTTTTTGTTCAACCAGAAATAGCCCTGAAATCACCATTGCCCAACTCACCAGACTCTATTGCATGATTGTCCATAGTAAATTAATTAATCCCAAGTTAATTGTACATTTTTGTATCTGTTCTAAATGTAATTTAAAAGGAATATTTACTGTAATTCTCTTATTAACATGGGAGCAGACAAATATGCTTTCTTTATGCCAATGTCTATTAATAAAACACAATGACAAATACTGTCTAGGATATTTTCCAGAATAACCTCAAAGGTACTGTATGCTCAAAAAATATGCTGAAACATAATACGGCAACCTAAGACAATCAAGCAACAACAGATGTGTAAATTGACCTGAATTTAACAAGTCATGTCCGGTGAGTACAGCTGTGCTGCATCGTTTCCTGATTTCACAAACTACAGAGCGGCCTGAGGCCCAAATCACAGAAAATGCATGCATTAATTACACGTCAAAACAATTAGTAGCATTAAAAGGAATTTGTGTTAACTTGTTATTATGGTGGGTTTGGCAATAATGATTTTGGGGACTTTCATGTGGAACAAAAAGGATCATACTCTTTTAAAAAAAAGGTCAACCTGATCTCACAGAATTCCGTGAAATGAACACGGCCCCTCGTTGAATTCGTTGAACTTGTCCTAAAACAATAGTCAGGTGCCCATATGAACATTAAAACCAGCTTTTCTTACTATTAGTATTCAATTTAGTTTCCACACTCCATCCTTTGCTCCCTCTTCTTAAGGCCAACTGTTATCTTTCTGTAAACGTCGTATCGTGTAGTAGGCTACGCAGCCGCCAGGCACGCCGATGCGCCGCGGCGTGGAGACATAACCAAAGGGCATCAGAAGCAGTTTTGCGTCAGACAAAAGGTGGATACCGACAACGTGCAGTGCAGAGTCGCTGTTCCTTTGCATCATGACGTAAAACATAGGCCTAATATAAGAAAATCTCGCACAATGTAAACGTTAGATTATTCAATGCATCGTCTCCCGCTGCGGGCGCCCACGGTGTTAACTAGGCTACTACTACACGGTGATGCGGCGAGTAGTGGGTGTGCGCCTCTGCATCCAGCCAGTCTCTCTGCCACTACAGCAGTAGCACACGCCACGGATAATGTGTTTTCACTCTTTGCCTTTCTCTGTCCTCCCTCGTATGATGTCGACGGAATCTACCGAAAGGACTCTGAGAGATTAATGCCATTTAAATTCCCCTAAAGCAGTACCAAGAGCTAGGAGAATCAAGATGAAATTTCCGACTGAGAATCCAAGAAAGCCAGGGAACATGACCCCTCCACCAGGTTAGACTGTTATTAATCTATTATATTATTTTTGTAAAGACTGCAGCGAGTATGTTACTATCTAATCTGTTTTGTTTTTTTTTAAAGAAATGCTGCAGTCTGTGAAACTGTTTATTTATACAGTGTTATAACCTTAACCTGGTCTGCCTCCACTGTGATTATTTCTACCTGGCAGCTCCATTAGGTTTGCCAATGAAAGATTAATGCTCACCACAAATTGTCTTTCCAGAGAAATATGGAAATATGGCATGATGCTGCATGCTGAACGTTACTATGGGAGAATAGGCTACTGCAGCCACGTCTTGATTGTGGCGTCCCTAGTGCTCAAAACACAGGAGGGGGTTGCAGGAAAATGTTAACAGGCACTGTCATTTAACAACAACTTAAATGCAATATTACAATGCAGTAGAGAGATGTCCATAGGGTCTGGTTAAAACATTACCTCCAAATCCTGCATGTGTCACTTGGTCCTACAGCGTCAGTATCAGCACGTTTACCCAGTCCGTACAGGTGATTTAGATGTTGGAAAATGGACCAAGTGTGCGCACATTCAGGCAAAAATAATTTACTAGTTAATATAGACTGAGAAAAATACTAAAAAGCTACTACCACTGTCAGCTATACTATACTACATTTAGGTTATATTGATCCCCCAGTGGTGCTTAATGAAAGATATCTAATATCTTATATATAAGGTGCTGAAATAACAAGGATCCCAAAATTATCATTAGTTTAGTTTTAGTCAGACACCTTACTTTCATTGCTTTGTTTGTTAATTTCAGTGGAATGTTTGAGCTGTTGTCAGCTCCATAGACAACAAATGTCTATGGTTAGCTCAGACATAGTATAGATACATACTGTGCTATTCAATTAAGCAGAGTAGTTGCCGTCTAAGAAGGGGGAAGCTCATTCCAAAGCAAAATACTGTATAATTGTATCAGTTTTAATCAAGGAGTAGGCCTAGGTTGGATTATTTCTATGTTTAGATGCCTTTTTATGAAGCTGAAACTGCACATAATAATGAAAATATACCATTGATGCAAGCCAACAGGAACCCTTGTTTTTTCTGCGGTTTTATATTTGTTTTATGTGGGTAGGGCACAATAATAACTAGAACTGCAAGCAGTTATAACGGGGCCCGTCGCCCCCGACGCCCCGGGGAGCTCCGCCAGTCGCCCCTGATGACCTGGGGAGCTGCGCCAATGCGGAACCTAAAGCATTACGTGGGGGGGCAAACATTGGTGAATATCGAGAGGTTTGATCCACAAGGTCTGCGGTACTCTGCCATTGCAAATGTAGTGGTTAACAGTTCATGTCCATGCACATACAGACTACCTTTAACAATGCTCTACAATAAACAAACTTCTTAATCCCCCTGACCACAGGGGATAGCAGAGAGAAATGAGAGAGTGACTGAGAGGGCGGAGGGGGGGGAGGCAGGTGTGGTGGTTGAAGGAGCAGGCGAGGTGGTCAGGTTGTTGTAAATGGAGTCATAGGCGCCAATTTATGTTTTCGTCTGTGGGTGCTCACAGGCGCCCTTTAAAAAAGAAAAAAGTAGTCAAAAATTGTTTGCATTTCAGAACCTTAGGAAATGGTCAGCGTCCGATGCGAACACACACGCCTATTAACTCGATAATTCAGCCGTAAAGTAGGCTTTCAACTCAGGACAGCGCCACTTCTCACAAATACAGATGGGATTGGAGATGAAAAGTTACAGTTAAGTTACTTACACGTAAATGCGAGCAGCTTCATGGAAAATTAAGAATCAATGATACCAACATAACCAATCACACTATGACAGACACTCCACTTAGCACCAACTGCAATGTTTAATTGCACGGTATCGGTGCCTATGAATGGTGTTGATTTTGGATTGAAAACGTGAGAGAAAAGAGTTGCATTTGTCGACTGTGAAGGTTGTAGAAACTTTGTCAGGTGGGTTAAGAAGATTGTTTATTGTAAAAAAAACCAGGGGAGCATGCAAAAGCAAAAACCAAAACGTAACGTAGGAGGCAAACCTCAGTAAATATTGAGAAGTGTGAGCTGCAAGCTCTGTGGTACATTCCCATTGCAAAAATTCCATTAACATCGATTGAGTAAAAGGGTCAAAACTGGTCTACATTGATTATAGTGCCCCCTAATGGCCGCTCTTCGCCAAATTTGGTACAGAGCCTCAGAGCGGCATGCCGAATGAGCGTCACAAGTTTCGTGTTGATTGCATTTACTGTGGCAGAGATATTGCAATTGCAAATTTACCATTTAAATGCATTTATTTGTTTGGCCAAAACAAATAAACATTGCTTAAAGCACCCTCCAAAGACCGATCTTGGCCAAATTTGCTACAGAGCATCGTAATGGTTGAACAATTAAAAATTAAGTTCTTTGCTGATAACATTTAATTTGGCTGAGGTATGATATGATGTGTCATAGCTAGCTAGGAAAATTTGTTTGAAATTTGTCGTCAAATGCGCCTAGTTAAAGAGTAACTTTTGGTCAAGTCCATCTGGAGATGCTACCTACCAGGTTTCATGCTGATCCGTCGCACGGCCTAGGACGAGTTCAAAAAAATTGGTTTTGCGCATTGCGCGATATTGCAAAAAATATTTTAAGCAGAAATGGGCGTGGCCTATATCATGTGATTCAGCTTGATTCAAGGAACATGTGGATGTAAGGATTTCTAATGTGTGATGTGTAATGTGGGAGTTAAAGGCAAAAAACCATTATAGCGCCACCTAGTGGTCCACATGTGTAATTTTTGGCAGGTGTGGTCCATGACCCATTGTCTATCTACCCTGTGAATTTAAAGTTGTTCACATTAGTGGAAGTGGTGAATCTAGACTTGGGTCCCATAGGCCACGCCCACTTTGACCCCTCAGGAGTGTCCCTAGATGGTACCCATCATATTTTGTAAAAATTGGATGAGCTGTTCATGAGATATAAACTTTATGTACTTGTAGCGCCCCCTAGTGACCAATTTTCGTAAAACGCGAGGGGGACCTCCAGAGGGTCATGGCAAACAAGAATCTAAAGTTTGGTGTTGATACCATTTATTTTGGCCGAGATATGGCAAAGTTGGTATTTTTATAGTTAGCTCCACAAATTTGTTCGTGAGTAATATGCGCAGTGTTTGTCCTATAAAAATTATTTTTAGGCAGAGAAGAAAAATAAAAACTAGAACTGCAAGCAGTTATGGCGGGAAAAACTGCTAACAGTTAACGTAGCAAAATTCCTTGAGTAACTTTTGGTCAGGTCCATCTGGAGATGCTACGTACCAGGTTTCGTGCTGATCCGTCGCACCGCCTAGGACGAGTTCGAAAAAGTTGGTTTTGAGCATTGCGCGATATTGCGAAAAGACTTTTGAGCGGAAATGGGCGTGGCCTATATCATGTGATTCAGCTTGATTCAAGGAAAACGTGGATGTAAGGATTTCTAATGTGCGATGTGTAATGTGGGACTTAAAGGCAAAAAAAAAACATTATAGCACCACCTAGTGGTCCACATGTGTAATAAAAAAAAGGTGTGGTCCATGACCCATTGTCTGTCTATGCTGTAAATTTTAAGTTGTTCACGTTAGTGTAAGTAGTAAATTTGGACTTGGGTCCCATAGGCCACGCCCACTTTGACCCCTCAGTACCCCACTCTAGGGTTGGCCTCAGGAGTGGCCCTAAATGGTACCCAACAAATTTTGTAAAAATCGGATGAGCGTTTTTTGAGATATAAACTTTTTGTACTTGTAGCGCCCTCTAGTGACCAATTTTCGTAAAACGTGTGGGGGACCTTCAGAGGATCATGTCACCTAGTGGTGGAAGTGGGTACATTTTTGCGCCTGAGGTCCTTGCGGAGTTTCAGACCATTCCTGAAAAAGGCAATCCCCCACCATGTATGGTTTAGGCTGTAGTCGGAGTTTTAGGCGGAGAAGAATAATGATGATGATGATTAATCAGTAAAAAATCAATAGGGTTCCACAGCCCTGCTTGTGCAAACGGTGTAGCTCTTGCTACCGCCGGTTCTTGCAGACTCGGGCTTGGACCCCTAATAAGGAAGAAGAAGAATTTTTGGAAAAACAATAGGGTTCTACAGCTCCGCTGGAGATGTGAACCGCGTTGCCTTGCATTACGTGGTTCCCATGCTCCCTCGGGCTTGGACCCCTAATAATTGAAACGGGCACCAGCTGATACAATGTCATTTACGACCAGAGTAACAGCAGTTGCAGTACTGTGCCCCACTCTAAAACCTGACTGAATTCATCAGAGATTCCACGACCAAGCAAGACAGTTTGGATATTGGTCTACAGTTGTTAAGATTGTTTGTGTCCCCTCCCTTATGTAGAGAATTTCCAAATTCTGGGAACTACACCAGAGGAAATTGAAAAATTGAAAATATATATAATATATTTGTTATGAGATAATATGGACTGAGAGGGTAAGAAATAGGGATCTAAATTGTCCTCTCCAGTACACTTCCTGGGATTGATGGTAAGTAGAGCATATTTAACTACACTTGAGGAGACAGGCTCTAGGGTAAATGCAGGGCTGCAAGAAACAGAGAATACATTGTCATCAATTGGAAAGGGATCTTGCTCTTGGGGGAATTACTAGAATTGTTGGGGCTTTGTAAACTATAGAGTGTGGTCTAGACCTACTCTATCTGTAAAGTGTCTCGAGATAACTCCTGTTATGATTTGAAACTATAAATAAAATTGAATTGAATTGAATCTAATCCCCCATTCTCAAAAAGGTGACCAGCTGCGACACAATAATCATTAAACGCTAAACTAATCTCTTTATGGTCAAGCAATAAACAGTCATTGACCCTGACCTGAGTAGGATACTATTATTATTCTGTCCAGTGAATCATATTTTTGAGGGGCTTAAGATGCTCAAAACTCACCAAAATGTGCACATAATCCGGACTGGTGAAAAAATCATCTCTGGAATCCCTAGACTCAAGTGTTAAAGGAAAAGGTATTCTTAATTCGTCAGATACACAGTACAATGTAGTGAAATTGAATTCCTGCATTTATCCCAACCTTGTGTTAAGGGTCGACCACTCTACCTCCGAGCCACAAGCCACCCACAACAAATGATAACATCAAGTTTCTCAGGATTGTGGTTAAGCTGACAAACTCCTGGTGTTGTTTTTTTTGTTGAGTAGCTTAAAAGGAATTTAGGAAGACATTTCTTTTTCCATGTGCAACCCTGTATTGTACAATGAAACACTTAAGATGTTGTAGCACACGTCACACAGTTCATTTTTTCTTTGTTTCAGTGGAAGTCCAGACCAACCTGGTCCCCCCCAAGAAGGTGCAGCCAGGCATGCTTCAGTCTAGCCTTGTGCATGCCAGCGTGGCCACCATGCAGAACCCGATGGGCTGCTCTCTGCAGCGGCTCTCTGTCTCCTCCCGCCCCCCCAGCATGGTGGCCAGCATGGAGGCGGTGGCTGATGGCTCAGCCACCTTCACCATGATGAAGCTGAAGACAGTGCTGGCAGTGTTTGTGGTGGTGGTAGCCTACCTGGTAGCAGGGGGCTTACTGTTCCAGGCGCTGGAGCAGCCCTTTGAAAATAACCAGAAGATCACCATCACAGCAGAGAAGGCAGCCTTCCTTCAGAAACACCCATGTGTGTCCCCAGATGAGCTGGAGGCTCTCATCAAGGTAAGAGGAGCAGTTGGTTCATACTGCAGCCTTTCCTCAGCCCTGGATGTGGTCCCCAGTGGGGGCTCATGTCTACTGAAACCTGAGCTTCATATCAGTCTGACTCCATTCAAGCTTCGAACACCCTCCACACTCTGGCAGCCACCCTGGAATTGGATACAAACCACACTGAGCTGTCTAGTACATAAACAGAAGTGTAGTCTCTCTATGACTCCCTTACATCCTTAAAACTCGTTGAGGTTGCATAAGTCTGTGTGTGTGTGTGTGTGTGTGTGTGTGTGTGTGTGTGTGTGTGTGTGTGCGTGTGTGCGTGCGTGCGTGCGTGAGTGGGTGCGTGCATGCGTACGTGTCATCATGGCATATTGTGGTCCTGAAGACACCTACTGTAGCGGAAAATTTCCACAGAATCTAATTTGAATACTATGCCATGTGTTATATGTTTCTGTTGGTCAGTCTGCAGACAGATTTTAACAAGGCAATAGTGTCACAACCATGCTAAAGGCAGTCACAAAACTGTACAGGTGTGTAGTTGAGATCAAAATGATGGCAGAATTCTAAGATGGGATTGGTCCGAGCAAAGGTGCTGCAAACTAGAGGGGTAGAAAGTGGGGAAGGTGCCAGAGTATGAAGGTAAATATGGTGCAAAATGTGAGAGCTTGTAGAATACGGTGTGAGAACTTGCAGAAAAAAAAAATCTGAACTTGTATGTTAAAATGTTCACACGTGATCTGAATTTGAAGTCACACAAAGAAAAAAAACATGAGAGCTTGTAAAAAAAAATCTGAACTTGTAAATTGAAATTTGTACTCGAAGAAAATGTTCACACACCTGTATTCTGAATGTGAAGTCACAGAAAAAATATTCAAAAATGTGTAGATTGATATTTACATGAACACAATGACAGCTGCAAACTTGTAATGCACTAACATTTACTCGTGTACTTTTTTTTATATTCCATCACAACCAAAACCAAAAAGTGATTACGTTCTCTTAAATTTGTCACTGCAACTTCACATATGTGCTCTCTCGCATCACGAAGTGGCGAAACTGCGCGCCTCGACTTTTGCAACATTTTTGGCAATACATTTGGTGCAAAACTAATTTGTACCTTTGGACTTCGGCAGTGGAACTCTGAGCCAACAGAACGGGGAAAACAGGGTTGCTATCGCCAGATGAGGGACAACTCTGTCCAGCTTATTTATGTAGCATGGACGTTTGGTGGAATAGCAATCTAGCGTTAGCTAACTAAACACTAAAACTATATATATATATATATATATATATATTAGGGCTGTCAATCGATTAAAAAATGTAATCTAATTAATTACATACTCTGTGATTAATTAATCGAAATTAATCGCATACATAATTAAAGTGCCTGAACCGATACTTTTCAAGAAAGTAAAAAAAAAAAAAAAAAAAAAAGGGGTACTTAACAACAGTTGATGACATCAAAGAACGGCTTGTTTATTGTTAAGGCCATATGGTCAAAATTAAATGATTTAATAATAATGTATAACAATAACTTATTTCACTAGTAAATTGCTGTTGAACGACAAAAACAACAACCAGATAGGAAAAGGACATTTACAATAACTTCAAATGCACCACAAGGCTGTAGTTTACCAGTTTCATTGAATGCACCGGCTGTGTTGTTTCTCCGACGGCAGCTGCAGATTGTTACATCCCGGTGTTGAATCCTCTAGTAAAACACAGTCAAACTTTACACCGTTTGGCGTTAGCTGTCAGCATTGTAACCGTGTTTAATCCAGCTACTAGCTAGCGGTAGGCTAACGTTAGCTGCTGTTGAGTATTGTGTTAACTAGCGTCACATGCAGCGGTGTTTGTTTTTCCTGTAACGTCTGTTTCAGAGCAGCAGAGAGAAGCACAGACATATCAGTGGCACCAGATTTTCGTCTGTATGCAAACGTCAATATGGAATGGATTAATCTGCGTTAATTTTTTTTACGCGTTATTTTTTCTCAGATTAATTAATCGAAATTAACGCGTTATTTTGACAGCCCTAATATATATAATATTAATATAGACATATGACTCATAGTTATAGCTGCTGCACATCGGTGAGTTGGGGCATGGAGTAAGCATTAGCATGTTTGTTGTACACAACTGGGTCTCAAACTCACATCCTCAGACATCAAGGGCAAGTCATGATCTCGGTGAGCTGACAAGTGAGAAACCATAGACAGCTTTACACTTTATACTATGACAATAACCAGGGTTGCTTGAGAAGAAAGATTTAAAACTAGTGTAAAATATTCAGTTATCCAGGAAAAATTCTTACATTTTTTGTACTTCATCAAGATAATATAGAGATCCCCGCAATTTATTTTTTACAAAGATTGATAATAATTGACAACACTGATGTTTAAAGCTGCTCTATTCCCATTGACTGCAAAATCTTACATAACAATCTGAAATTTACCTCACTACCATGAAAACAAAATTCATTTATTTCCATGAACATTGGAGATTTATTAAGCGAAAATTTACAGTAGTTGGTTACAGTACTGTTTACATAAAGCATTTTGATGCACTGTAGGCTCAATTTTAACCAAATGTTTGTGCAGGTCTTACTTGCATGGCCTCCAAGGGTCACTGGGTGCAACTTTGCTCCAGGGGTCTAGTTTGTTATTGATATTGCTCGCACGGTTGTTTTTTGCTGTTGTAATCAGTATTCTCTTGGATATACCATATGTGTAGAGCTACTCAGCTATCCAGCAAGTTTACAACCACCAGGCTAGGACGAACAAAGAACGTTGATGCAAGAAATCTTCATTCCTTTTCTCCTTTCCTTTATTTATGCTGTAAAACTGTGACTACGAATGAAACTATTTTCAGTCCATTTGTCTCATCTTATAAGCTATCAAACACATTTGCTAGCCATTTATGCAGATTTATTATCGCCATTACGAAGAACAAAAGGATTCCTTAGCTTAAATATAGCTTATACATTTACCATACTTCTGTTCAAACACATATTTAAGTAGGCTAGAACAATTTAAACTTTACGGGCATTGCCTTCGTGTGGGTAAGAAATAATTATTAAGCAAGTGAAAAAGACAACTTGTCCCAAGACAGCAAAACGAACAACCTTTCACATTGACTTCTCTCGTGTGTCTGAACGATAAACAGGAAGTATGCGGTTACCACACGCAAAAGTACATTTCAATACTCGTTATAGCCAGTAGATGGCGCTCTAACATAACAAATGATAAGTGAAAGCCGTGTACAAGAACAGAAATGAAATCTTGGAAACCTTATTTTCTTCAATAAATCAATAAAACATTGAGATGACATTGAGACGCAGGGTTTCTGCGGGAGCTTAAAAAAGTCTTACATTTCAAAATCAATTTAAGGTCTTAAAAACTTTTGAATTTGCTGAAATATTGTGTTTAGGTCTTAAATTAATTTTAAACAGCCCTTAATTTCCCTACGTCCATGTAATGATACCTTTAATGCTCATTGAAATGCTCTTGCAGCGCTTAATAATGTTTTTTTATTCCTTGGTGTTTTTATCCGCAGTAGCGCAGAGATCGAAAAGTGGCTGATCTGGTCAGCCACTGTGGTACATAGTGATCCCCTGGCGGCACATGCCGCTCATTACAGTGGCATGTGCCGGTGGCTGATGGCATATGCCACTGTGACAGCGGCATAAACCGATCCACTGGCGGCACCGACCTGTGCCAGTTGTGTTCCACCGGCACACCGTGATTGTGAACGTGGTAATGTTAGGTAACAGTCAGTGACAAACTATTAAGTAAGTTTATCCTTGCAGATATTTCCAAAGTATTAGAGCTAACATGAGCGAACATGGCTATTGTTAGCCTCGCTACTGTCGTGGCTTATTCCCACAGACAGTGCTTATGCCACAAACCGTTTACGTTACTCATTAAAAGTGGCCATATGGTGAATTATAAATAACGTTATGCCAGAGATGTTCACAAGTCATTTGTTGCAAGTCCAAGTCAAGTCTCAAGTCTTTGAGCTCGAGTCCAAGTCAAGTCTCAAGTCTTTTGCCACAAGTCCAAGTCTGAGTCCAAACTGAGTCCAGCGCGAGGGAGATCCGACTCAGAGGAGGAAAGGTTAGTGAGGCCAGCGTCTCCACGGCAGGTGACAGTGCGCACGGATCCGCTGCGCCATGCATGGATGAAATAATGAAATAGTAAATAGGACTACAGCGACAGAATTATGTGCAGAATTAAGACAGTCAAGACGGCCCAGTGTTTGGTGGACCAGGTACACCTTGTTCACTTAATAGCCTACAAATCATCCACAGGATCAATTACGCATCACATGAGTTTGCCCACCCGACACAGAGTTTGTTCCTGGGGAGATGGATCCGTGCGTCCCGCCTCCTGTGCGCCATGGATTTCTTAGCCTCAGCAACCACTAACTATAAGATACAATTTGCCTGTTCACAGCATTAGCACAACACTTTGCGATGGTTAGCTTGTTACCTGTGACGATATATGCTAAATGTAACGTCTCTTTTTACATTAGCGTGTGAGTGACTGACCTATTTAGGTGCGTTTTGAGATACCTGATGAAGTCCGACGTTGTTGATTCGGCATCATTTATCTTGGTGCCACACACTTTGCATGTAGCTGTTAGATTACTGCCACTGTTTACGAAGTTATTGAAAGCAAAACTAATGAGAAAAGGCACAACTCCAGGAGGATTTGGTGTAGCCATCGGCAATGCATTTTTTGATATGTGAGTGCGCGCACATAGGCGCATGCGTTACGTTGCACATTATGGCAAAGTGCAGGGGACATACAGCTCGTCATACGTTTCCCCGTATATGTGCCAATAAAAGAAAATAGAAATACATGAATACATTTTGATTTAAAAAGCAATAATTGCATGAAAACAGGTTGTTGACGAGTCTCGAAGCTCGAGTCCGAGTCAAGTCTGAAGTCTTTTGGGTCGAGTCGCAAGTCAAGTCTGAAGTCTTTTGGGTCGAGTCCGAGTTAAGTCTGAAGTCAGCTGTTTGTGCGACTTAAGTGCGACTCGAGTCCGAGTCTCAGACTTGAGTCCCCATCTCTGCGTTATGCCATATGTATGCATGGTTAATGTTCCGCAATGTGGAGTTTTGTATGATGGAATGTGTGATCGCATTCTACTATTTAACATACCAAAGGCGAGCATAGAGATACAAATACATGTATAATTATACAATCTATACTGGCGGTATAGGCATAAGCCAATCGACAGCCACAGTGCCGATATGTATCTACCGGGCCAAATAGCAACGCCGATTTTGGTGCCACTGAAATACAGTTGTGTTCAAAATAATAACAGTGTGATTTAAAAAAATTAATAATTCTCAAAATCCTTAGAATAGCTTTTAATTCCATAATATCATTGCATTGGGAACACTGCACATTCAATTCCAAATCAAAACATGACCAACATTGATCAAGTTTGTGTTATACCTTTACAGAAAGTGAAGAAAAAGTAATGTTGGGCTGTTAAAAAAAAATAGCAGTACTTGCATTTTTCTTTACAAACTCAAACATTTACTGTATCAACTGAAAAAATGTCTCAAGGGTTTGCTTTACTTTGAATCACTGCACTAATATTTAGTTGCATAACCATTATTTCTGAGAACTGCTTCACATCTGTGTTGCATGGAGTCGACCAACTTTTGGCACCTGTGAACAGCTATTCCAGCCCAGGATGATTGAACTACATTCCTCAATTCCTCTGCATTACTGGGTTTTGCCTCAGAAACAGCATTTTTGATGTCACCCCACAAGTTTTCTATGGGATTGAGGTCTGGGGATTGGGCTGGCCACTCCATACCTTCAATCTTGTTCATCTGGAACCAAGACTTTCCTCGCTTACTGGTGTGTTTTGGATCATTGTCATGTTGAAAGACCCATTTCAAAGGCATTTCCTCTTCAGCATAAGGCAACATGACCTCTTCAAGTATTTTGATGTATTGAAACTGATCCATGATCCTTGGTATGCGATAAATAGGCCCAACACCACAGTATGAGAAACATCCCCACATGATTTTTGCACCACCATGCTTTACTGTGTCTTCACAGTGTACTGTGGCTTGAATTCAGTGCATGTCGGACAAACTGTCTGCGGCCCCTAGACCCAAAAAGAACAATTTCGCTTTCATCAGTCCACAGAATGTTGCGCCATTTCTCCTTTGGCCAGTCAATGTGTCCTTTGGCAAATTTCAACCTATTCAGTACATGTCTTTTTTTCAGCAATGGGACTTTGCGGGGGCTTCTAGCTGATAGCTTTGTTTCACATAGCCTTCTTCTGATCGTAACAGTACTCACAGGTAACTTTAAGCCTTCTTTGATTTTCCTGGAGCTGATCATTGGTTGAGCCTTTGCCATTTTGGCTATTCTTGGATCCATTTGAATGGTAGTTGTCATAATGGTCTTAAAAGTCTTAAATGTGACTTGGTAAAACCTGCAGAAACCCTGTAACTGCTCGAGGATAGTTTTACAAATATAAAAACTTCATGGATTAAAAATTAATAATAGAAGGAGTGTTAGTCGACCTTGTTTGCAGTTTGTGCCCTCTCAACAGTTTTACAGTCATCCCTTTTATAATGGTGGGAATGGGGGAAATGCTTTTTGGGCCACTGGGGACTTTTATTGCAATATACAAAATAGTGGACACTGAAAAAAATAAAATAAAATCTGCAAGGTTGATCGGTAGCTCCCTACCCAGTTCTTATAAAAATCTGTGGTCTCGTCCAATGGGAGATCATATGAATTCAAACCAAATCTCGCTCTGGTGAGATTTGCAAGGCCTGATGTGGTTTTAGCACTGTTCTTTAATTAAGCGTTTTTAATTTACAAAGGCTGCTAATGTTAAACCTTTTGGTCTACATTCAGTCCTGTCCTTTGTTCACCGATGTGGTGAGGTCCCCAACACTGACTTTCTACAGGACATTATGAGTTACTGTGATTTTTCTCATTTGTCTCATTAAGTTTGTGTGAACAATTTGTCTGTAAGTGTGTAATCTGTAATATAAAACACATAACACAAATACAAACATAAGATTTGTAAACTCACAAAAACAATTTGCAAATATAAAAAGGATCTGCAGAGTACATTACACTAATTTACAAATAAATTAAACATCTTGAACATCTTCCTAACATTTGCAACTTTTAAATGGACATTTGTGAATCCAGTTTTTATCTGTGAATCAAAAAGGCATTTGTTTGTCAATTCTACGGGTCTTCTGCCAGTGTGAACGAAAATCGAACTGTATCACTTGGCCATTTTCGGGAAGCTTTCAATTGCCTGATGATGTAATTTCCGGTTCTCAAAGTAAGAGCACGGTCTTTTATGTTTCTTTTTATAAACAGCAATAAGTAATCTTTATTTTTATGTTAATGACACAGTGAGTATTAGTGTGTTTATTTGTTCAATTTATATTAAATATATTATATATACTCTAACACACACTTTTGTATACATTTCTGTTTGAGTAGGAAAGGCACTAAGATGCTTGCACAACCCAACTGGGATGTGTTGGCAGGTTAACGTACTCTGGGTTCCCGTCCTTCAAGTAAGCCAATTTGAGTTACTGCACTTGACCTCCTGGCCGTGTTTATACCTTTCGGAGGATTTCGCATGCAAAAATCCCACATAATATGGTGATGTTTGTTTAATTGTACTAACACAACCTCCAAGAAATCTGTGCTCCAGTTCTTTCGCTAAGTAGACTATATTCTAATATTTTATGTAACGTAAATATGTTAGCATTCTTAGCATGTTTAAGCTAGTTAGCAATTAGCCTCCTAAGACGCCCAGCTCATAGATATACGTATTTATATCGCCCAGCTAATAGCAGCTAGTATGCTAAACACAGTTATTTAAACTTCAAACCAGCTTGCACCGAAGTAAAAACTTAACTTACCAGAGAAGTGTTTAAATTTATAGTGGTAATACTTTTGAACAAAATGTGACTGTGTAAGCTTGGAAAATAAAGGTCCACCACATTAGTTAGGACTGCCCGTGGACGGTCAGCAGTCGGCATACCGGCGGCAAAGCAACAGGGCGAAGCTCTACTCCTGGCTCTATTACTTAATTTTAGCCAAAATAATTTGCTTATGACCTGTTGAACACTGAATTAATTTAACAACATAACATTTATATATCTGCAATTTTTCTCTCTAGGTGATTCAGGCTGGACCAGCGGATGCTCAACCGGAGAAGACAGAACTGGAGACAAGACATCTTGTCTGTGCACTTTGAAAGTCATAACTTCATCACTGATTTTAAGGCTTCACTTGTTTCACAAGATATTAAGATTTTGCCAAATTATGGCACTTTAGTCATAGGTTCTATTATTATAATCACTGTTACAACTTTAACACATCTTTTCATTTAAGTGTATTAAATTGTTAAAACTGTTGTTTGTGTAGTGGTAATCATTTGTTATATAAAATCAGACTAAATTTACTTTAGAGTAAAAGCTTATTCTTTAAAGCTGTCATTTATCATGTTATTATAGCCTCTCAGGCTCTGGTACTGCGTGTAGGTTTCTTGGTTATCTTCAAGTAGAAAGTTAAACACAAACATAGACTGCATAATTATTTGTCAGCATTTTGGTCAATTGACTTTTCTCAAGCCAACATCTTGAGAATGGTCAGAAGACTGAAAGATGTGGGCATGGGTGTAAATTTCATCTAACAGATGGGGAGGACAATAAACATAAAATGTCTTAAAGGTGATCTATTATATAGCATTTTCAGGTTCATACTTGTGTTTTGTGTTTGTACTAGAACATGTTTCCATGCTTTAATGTTCAAAAAACACAATTTTTCTCATTCTGCCCATGGCTGCTGCACCTGTATTCACCCTTTGCTCTGTTGGAGCGCCTGTCTCTTTAAGGCCCCCTCCTGAAAAAGCCCAGTCTGCTCTGATTGGTCAGCAGTCCGTATCTCGCTCCTGTTGTTGTTGTTGCTGTACAGTCGGTGTCCGGCTTCAACGGAGTATACACCAGGGGCCCATTTCAGGAAGGAGGTTTAACAAACTCTGAGTCTAACCCTGATGTCTGAGTTGATTTACCCTGAGATGGGAAACTCTGAGTTTTCGGGTCCAGAACAGCTGATATGAGTTGGTTCAATCAACTCAGAGTAGGTTCACACGCGTGCACCATGGGGACCTTCCGAGGATTTCTCCTCCAACCGTGCAGGGAGGGAGTGCTACACAACGGGAAGATCTAGATGTTTTCCTCCCCACAAGAGGCTGAGGAATTCTACCGCAAAATCTCCGCCAAATAGCCTACACGTGACCAGGTATGAATCGAATCGAAATGAAACCAATATAACAGGCAAAACTCGGTATGTCTAGTACACTTAATGTAATAACGTTTAATGTCAGAGGCCTTGGCCACCCAATTAAGCGGAAGAGAGTTCTTACATTCTTAAAAAAGGAAAAAGTAGGCATAGCTTTCCTTCAGGAAACTCATTTGTCCAATGAGGAGCACAAAAAACTCAAGAGAGATTGGGTCAGACAGGCTTATTTCTCTAGCTTTACCAGCAATACAAGGGGAACAGCAATACTTATTCATAAAAAATTACCTTTCATATTTAAGGAGCAATATAGCGACTATGAGGGCAGACAAATACTAATTAGGGGGATGCTATATGGACAAGAACTGACATTGCTGAACGTATATGCACCAAACGAAGATAATCCTAAATTCATGATGGATATGATCACCTTATTTAATCAATATAATACAGATTTTGGAATAGTTGCCGGAGATTTTAATTGTTATATGGATAGTAACTTAGACAAATCTTCAACCACACTGTCTAACCCCAATGCTTCTAAGACTCTGAGGTTAGCTTTGGCTGATGTAGGCTTGGTCGATGTTTGGAGAGAACTTAATCCTACAAGGAAAGACTACACTTTCTATTCGGCTAGACACAAATCATACTCCCGATTAGATTTATTTTTTTTACCTCAGGATCATCTCTCATCCATAGTTTCATGTGATATAGGGCCCATTCTTATATCAGACCACTCACCAGTCTACCTGCGATTATCCCTCCCCCAGCAGACAAATCAAACCAAACAATGGAGATTTAATGCCTCACTCCTCACAGACTTTGAAGCTTGTAATAATATTAGAAAATGGTTAGAGCAGTACAGACAGGATAATGCGTCTTCCCCTGTTACTCCGGCAGTGATGTGGGATGCAGCTAAAGCAGTAATTAGGGGCCAGTTGATCTCTTATGCATCTGCAAAAAACAAGCAAAAAAAGAACAATGCCATAAACAATCTCCTACAGAGGAAAACTTGAGAAAACTAAATGCAGCCAGAACTAATCTCAATCTCATTCAAACAGAGCATATCAAAAAACTTCTATTCTTTACCAGACAGCAATATCATGAATATGGTAACAAGCCAAGTAGACTTCTAGCCTATCAACTCAAAAAAGAATGTGCGGAAAGCACAATAAAGTGTACACGTATATGATACACAATCAATTAAGTCTTCATTTCTTGATTTTTATACACAGCTTTACGCGTCAGAAAATCCCTCCACAACGGATATCCATAGATTTTTGAAAAAAGTATCCCAACCCTATATCTCAGAGGACGAGAAGGGGCAGTTGAGTGCTCCATTCACCCCAGAGGAGGTGCTACAAGCAATTAAGTCAATGCCCTCCAGGTTTGGACGGATATTCTGTAGAATTCTATAAGGCTTTCTGGGTGCAAATCGAGCCACTTTTTATGCCCATGGTTACTGATTTTTTTTGAAAATGGTGTTCTTCCTGACACTATGAAGACAGCAATAATATCTTTAATACACAAGAAGGACAAGGAATGCGCATCATTTTGCCCAATTTCATCACTTCCAGTTGACTTTAAGATATCAAAATGAATTGCACGCCGGCTGGAAGACCTGTTGCCCCAGATTATTAATTCCAACCAGTCCGGCTTTGTGAAGGCACGCTATGCATCTGACAATATCCTGACAATATAATTGACCACTCGGCCCTATACAACAGAACAGCCCTACTACTTTCGTTTGATAGGGTCGAGTGGTCATATTTGTTTGCTGTTCTGGGGAAATTGAATCTTGGTGAAAAATGTATTGGGTGGGTCAGAACTATGCATAGCAACCCACAAGCCCAAATATGTATAAATGGTACCCTCACTGAAAAATTTGATTTGATTAGAGGCTGCCTGCAGGGGTGGCCTTTATCTCCATTTGTATTTAACTTGGCAATTGAACCACTCGCAGAAGCCATACCGGCTAATGAAGAGATTGCTGGTATCAATATCGGGAAAACAAAGAACAAAAGAAGAAGAACTTTGTACTCCTATTTCTACAACCTTGCTACCATTCATTAACAACATAAATGCACTACGTCAAATAACAAAAACATATGTAGTTTACAACACTCTTCGGGCTTGGCAAGATATAAATAAGTTCTGTGGGAATTTTGGCAAAATCTCCAGGCTTTCCCCCTTATCCTTAAACCCAGATCTTCCCCCATCTATTGGTGGTTCCTTGTTCGCAAAGTGGAGAGGAAATGGTATACATCAAAAATCTCTGTAATTTATAGTGCTTTGTTGGACCATTACAGCTCTTCCTTGACCCCACTTAGGAACATATGGCAGAAGGATATGGGAAGTGCTTTTGATGACGATCAGTGGGATATTATCATATCCCACTGTCAGAATGTTTTTTCCTCACTGTCCTGTAATAAAATAATCAAACAAAATTATAAATTCATGCACAGGATGTACATTACTCCGATCCGCTTAAGTAAAATGTTTCCTAACTCATCCCCCAGATGTCATCGTTGTAAAACATGTAAAGGGTCGATTATGCATGTTTTTTGGGAATGCAGGAAATTAAAATATTTCTGGAAGGCGGTACATGATCTAACCGGTAAGATTGTGAAAACCCCGCTGGACATACACCAACACGGTACCTCTTTGGTACGGAATTGGACAAGACACTGGACACCACATGCAGGAAGAGGATTATCATAATGTCCTATATAGCAAAAAAATGCATCTTGCTCAATTGGAACAAACAAAGACCCCCATCATTTAATCTGTTTAAACGAATCCTAAATTAAACTTTAAGTCTGGAACAACGCACATACGCCCTAAAGAATAAGGGGGATGCCTTCCGAAGGATATGGGAATTGCTTATGGACCTCTGACACTACCATATCATAACAGGGTTTGGCATGTTTACATAACATTCACAAAGGATGAACTGTGATCTGTGACCATGGACTAACTTGATTTAATTGGCTGTATTTTATTTTTTTATTTTATTTTTTTCTCTTCTGTTTGTTATGTTACTAAAATGTTAAAAATAAATAAAAAGATAATTGAAAAACAAAAAAAAGCAACACAGCAGCGGCTGCAAAAGAGAGAGAATTTGCGAGGGAGAAAATTGCTGCTAGAGTAAATGCGCATATTCCAATATAGTGTATCATATTTAATCATAAGTGTAATATTACTGGTGAAATGGTATTGAACCTATAATCCATCACATTTAGGTGAAAAAGTCCTAGGCCTACTAATCCCATTCAGGCTGCAGCACCATCATTAACAGAATTATTATTCATAATCTTTTATTTCAAAGGGTTTACATAATTTACCTGCAATACTGTGGAACTCCTTTTTAATGTCTCTTACTGGTTTGTGGCCAGGGAACACTACAAAAACATTTAAAACATGTTTCTTCTGACGGCGCTTTGCTATACAGTGGCTTTACTAAAATGCTCCGCATCACCAATGTTGTAAAGAAACCTGCCATTTGCAAAAAAATGTAACGCGACACAAATAATCTGCTGGGATGTAGAGCATGTCCACGATGGGTGATGTTAGTGATATGAGGATGGATAAGGTTATGTAGGATACATAACTGATAGACTGGGAAGAAAAACGATACCGCTCAAATAGGTAGTTATCTGGAAATTAAAATGTGTCGGGGCCTCAATATCATCTCCCGACGTATGTTTAACACCCTGCGAAGTAGGCTAATACAGCTTCTTCATCAACAAGATCGTCGACAAAAGGAAATGCCATGTTTTGAGAAAAAAAAACGTTTAGCTAAACTTATTAGTTGTTTTATAGTAACATGGTTAATAAACCAACCCTGTTTTTTTATTCATGCAGATACAGTAACAAACTACGCTAAAATGCGCCTGATAAAGACTGAATGAATGAATGAGGAAATGAAAGAGGGCTGTGTCAGCAGGCTGGGCTGGTGTCAGAGGGCGGAGACTGAGAGAAACCCAAGGTTTCTTGAAGAAAACCTGCTCCCGACCAGGTTAGGTTCATAGACTCAGTTACCATAGTAACTGACTCTGAGATTAAGTAACCTCTCTTTCTGAAACAGAAAACCCAAAGTTTCCCTCATCTCAGGGTTAACAAACTCAGAGTTTTCTGAAACGGGCCCTGGGACTTTGTACCCTAAAAAACACCAATAAAGGCTAATAAACCAAATATGACACAACTGGAGACGTTTCAGCCACAGTGTGACCCGAAATTGAAGAAAAATGATCAACATTGGCAGCCAAGACTACTTTCTCTGGCATTAGCAGTGCACAGTAATAGAATATAGCAGCACTTTCTACTATCAAAAATCGCAGATAAAGGCTTCTGAACCAAATACTAGATAGCTGGATATGTTTCAACAGTAATGTGACCCAAAATTGGGGAGAAATTACCAACATTGGGAGCCAAGATTACATCTTTCACTGCCATTAGCATGTAGCTACATGCAGCTTTATTTTATTTTGGCAAGGCAGCTTTATTTGTATAGCACATTTCAGCAACAGGGCAATTCATTGTGCTTTACATGAAAACAGATTAAAAAAATTAAAAACAGATAAAAAAAGTTGCAGTGCAGTATAAGAAATTATACATTGAAGAGCAGTTAAAACAGTTAAATATATAAAAGCAGATAAAATAGGAATTTCTCTTTATATGCTTATATAGATTGTTATACAGTGTCAACAATGCAGCTTCAGTATAAGAAATGAACATTTAAAGAAAGGCAACATCAAAAAGATACGTCTTCAGCCTTGATTTAAAAGAACTGAGAGTTGCAGCAGACCTGCAGTTTTCTGGGAGTTTGTTCCAGATATGTGGAGCATAAAAACTAAATGCCGCTTCCCCCTGTTTAGTTCTGACTCTGGGGACAACAAGCAGACCTGTCCCAGACGACCTGAGAGGTCTGGGTGGGTCATAGTGTAGTAGCAGATCAGAAATGTATTTTGGCCCTAAACCGTTTAGTGATTTATAAACCAGCAAAAGTATTTTGAAATCAATTCTTTGAGGCACTGGAAGCCAGTGTAGAGACTTCAGAACTGGAGTGATGTGAGCCACTCTCTTGGTCTTAGTGAGGACTCGAGCAGCAGCGTTCTGAATCAGCTGCAGCTGTCTGATTGATTTTTTAGGGAGACCTGTAAAGACACCGTTACAGTAGTCAAGTCTACTGAAGATAAAAGCATGGACAAGTTTTTCCAAATCCTGCTGAGACATAAGTCCTTTAACCCTTGATATATTTTTAAGGTGGTAATAGGCTGACTTTGTAATTGTCTTAATGTGGCTGTTAAAATTCAGGTCTGAGTCCATGACTACACCACGATTTCTGGCTTTGTCTGTTGTTTTTAACGTTATCGTTTGAAGCTGAGTGCTGACTTTTAATCGTTCCTCCTTTGCTCCAAAAACAACCACCTCAGTTTTTTCATCATTTAATTTAAGAAAGTTCAATGCACTTAGTCAGTTGTTGTATTGGACTATAGTCCCCTGGCGATAAGGTTATATAAAATTGTGTGTCATCCGCATAACTATGGTAACTTATTTTATTGTTTTCCATAATTTGAGCCAGTGGAAGCATGTAGATGTTAAACAGGAGAGGCCCCATAACGGAGCCTTGGGGAACTCCGCACGTCATATTTGTATGCTCAGATGTATAATTCCCTATAGACACAAAGTAGTCCCTATTCTTTAAATAAGACTCAAACCCTTTTAGTACTGAGCCAGAAATGCCAACCCAGTTTTCCAATCGGTCTAGTAATATGTCATGGTCGACCGTATCAAATGCAGCACTGAGATCAAGTAATACCAAGACTGAATATCTGTGTTTAAGTGGATGTCATTAAAGACTTTAACAAGAGCTGTCTCAGTGCTGTGGTGTGGTCGAAAACCCGACTGGAAGGCATCAAACTGTTGTTTAGTGACAAGAAAAGGTTGAGTTGTTGAGAAACCGTTTTTTCAATGATTTTAATTAAAAATGGAAGGTTTTATATCAGCATTTAATTTCATTAGTCTCATTAGTGACGTGTCTAGATTGTTCTTTTTTAAGAGTGGCTTAATGACTGCAGTTTTCAGAGCCTGTAGGAAAACACCTGAGAGAAGAGACGTGTTTACAATCTGTAGAAGATCTGTTGCCAAACAATTCAAAACATTTTTGGTAAGGCCCGTTGGTAGAATATCAAGGCAGCAGGAGGAGGTTTTCAGATGTTGTATAATGTCCTTCAGGTTTTTACGGTTAATCATATGAAATTGGGTCATATTGGAATTTGTTTTGCCTAGACACTGTGACAACACATACCCTGTACTCGATATGGAAGCACTGACTGTTTGTCTAATTTTCTGAATTTTGTCTTTGATGAAGGTGGCAAAATCATTGCAGGCCTTGGTGGATAAAAGTTCAGATGCTACTGGTACTGGAGGGTTTGTTAACCTATCGACAGTAGCAAACAAAGCACGTGAGTTATTATTGTTTTTGGCAATAATGTCAGAGAAGAAGGACCACCTTGCATTCCTCAGTTCCAAATTATAAATGCGAAGTCTCTCTTTATAGGTGTTGTAGTGGACCTGGAGATTAGTTTTTCGCCACCTGCGTTCTGCTTTTCAACACTCTCTTTTTTCTGTTCTTACCAGTATGGCATTTCTCCATGGAGATCTTTTCTTATCAGACACAGTTTTACCTTAATGGGAGCAATGGCATCAATAACATTTGTAATTTTACAATTGAAATTGTCTACAAGCTCAGTGACTGAGACCCCTGAGAGGGTGGGTGTGGACGAGAAAAGCTGAATGAATGTTTCACTGGTGTTGTCAGTGATATACCGTTTTCTTATTAACTTTGTTTGGACACTTTTGTGCACAGAGATAGTGCCATTAAAGAAAACACAGGAATGATCAGAGAGAGCAGCATCAGTCACCACAACCTTTGTTTGGACACTTTTGTGCACAGACATAGTGCCATTAAAGAAAACACAGGAATGATCAGAGAGAGCAGCATCAGTCACCACAACCTTGGAAATGTTCAAACCCTTCGAGATAATCAAGTCAAGAGTGTGCCCCTTGTTGTGTGTGGGCTCCGTCACATGCTGAGTCAGTCCATAGTTCTCAAAAATACAACAGCAATAACTACACAGTCAAAGTTAATACAGATTATAGACAGCAGTTCACTAAAGTCGTCAAAGAAGGATGAACAGTATTTAGGTGGCCTGTAGATAATTAGAAATATAGGTCGAGACGGGGACCTCAGCTGAAGAGCCACATATTCAAAAGAAGCAAAGTTTCCATAAGATATTTGAGTACATTGGAACGAGTCATTAAACAAAATGGCGACTCCACCGCCTTTCTTATTTGCTCTATTCTCACTCATAAAATTTAAGTTAGGGGGAGCTGACTCTATAAGAACAGCATCACTGTTATTATGGTCTAACCAGGTTTCAGTTAAAAACCCTGGGCCCAGCACATATCAGTTAAAGCTTGTTTCATTTTGTACACAAGCACACTTATCAGTCTGGTGAGAAGGAGTTAGCTGCCGTCCTTGAGGGGGCAGAGGTGCCTGGCGTTTTACTTTCAGCGGTTCAGTCAAAACAGGGTCAGTTTGATGCTGGGGGCGAATGATGGGAGAAGGTAGTGGGGCAAACTTGATTCCAGCATCTACCAGCTGCTCCATTCGGTCATTGAACCCCAACATGTGGCAGGGGGAAACAGGGGAAAAGGCAGATGGGGAGAGCGATGGATCCTCAAAGGCGTCGGGGTTGGTAAGGGGGTTTGAGGAGTGTTGGATGGGTAAAAAGGGGGTGTTTAGATTTCTCGTCTCCGTTCTGTGGTCCTCCGTGGCCAAATCTTTGCTCAGGTGGGGGGCTGTGGTGGATCACTGCCGCACTTTGTTGTGTCTTCCTCTTGTTTTGTTTGTGTTGATTTATCTTGTCTTGTGTCCTTGGCCGAGGGAGTAGATGTGTGGTGTAGAAAGTAAAGTAGGCTAGAGGTGAACAGCTTTACTCCTGGCTTGTTAAGGAAAAGTATAATATACCATCCAGAAACTGTTTATAGACGGTTTACAAACCAACTAGTAACCCTCAACAAAGTGTTAGGAATATCTGGTCCATCTATCGATGTAATGTTTATAGATGATTTAAAAATGGTTTCTTAAAGGTTTACAAACATTTTTTAATCATTAACCGATACCTAATATAGTAAATGAGGGATATAATGTGTGTTACATAAACTGTTAATTTACAGCACTACTAATAATTAGTAAACATTATTAATTATAATTTAATTGTTTGTTAACAGTACAATTACTGTTTGTTAACAGTTAAATGAAAATTAACTAAAGATTAATTAACTATCAATTTACCATCTATTAATGATGGTTATTATAAAATGTTACCAATAATCCTAATTGGAGTAAACGTATCACAAATTGAAACAGTGGTTGTAATACAAGTTAATATGCCAAGAAAAGTGAACAAGGACAAGTATAGAACAGCTGGAGGACTCGCTGGTGAAGAGGGCGAGCCGGCGGGACCGAATTCCAGAGAGAACGGAAGCGTTAAAGTCGTGGACAACCCCTCCACAATGGACATCATTAAAGCTATACAGTCTTCACTCTGAAGACTCAAGATTTTCACTCTGAGATGGATGGTGTACTGACAGCAATTATAAATGTTCAAACCAACATTAAAGAATGCAAGGAAGACCAGATTAACACGCTGCAAAAAGTTTTGGAAAAACTTGAAACGACAACAAAACTCCTAAATAATAAAGTAGAGGACTTGGAGGGCAGAAGCCAGTGCAATAACATCCGCATACTGGGTATTCCTGAGAAAGAGGAAGGCTCCGACCCCTGCTCTTACATTGAGAAATGGATAGCGGACATTCTGAAGATATCACCCCTGTTCTGGAGAGGGCCCACTGAATCACAACGGGCCAAAATGACCCGAGAACATTTATTGTGAAGTGCCTAAACTACAAAGACAGAGAAAACATCCTTAAAGCCGCGAGGGCAAAAAAAGAGGTGATGTTCAAAAGCAGTAGAATTAGATTTCTCCCGGACTTATCAGCAGATGTTTATAAACAGCAAAGGCAGTATGATGGCATGAGAAAGAAACTGCGTGACAGGGGAATTTCCCGCCAAACTGCTTTTGACCAACGGCTTTGAGAAATACATCAGGTAGATGGGAGTGCTGCCGCCAGAACAACAGTAGGAGGAAATTGTTACAGTTAGGACAGAACGGACCCAAACGCAGAGTTCAGCGAAAGTTATTTTATTAGGGAAAAATGGGGAAGCGAATGGGGAAGTGGGAAGGTGGATGCCAGGGACAAAAGCATGGGCGCGGAGACTGGAACAGGGAACAGAGCGGGAGCTCCGAGAGCACGGGGAGACCGGGGCTGGGAGATCCGCAGGGGATGCACTGAAGCGCGGGGAGGCAAGAGCTGAGGCAGGCTGGAGCAGAGAACCGCGAAGGAGGGACTGGATGGAGAAGCCAGCTGACTGGAGGCAGAGTGACGGTGAAGGTAGTGACTGAAATGAGAAGACAGAAAACGGATTACAAAAAGTACAGGCAGGAAAACACACAGGATAATTTTCAGGAGCTTGAGTCATGTGTCATGTACCGAGGAGACAGGAGCAACGATCAAGCGAAGATGGTGAGTCAATCCGGGGTTTAAATACTGAGCTTGATTGTAGTTGATGACCGGCAGGTGTGTACGGCGGGAGGAGTGGTAGTGAGGAGGCGAGCAGGTGTGCACAATCAGCTGGCTGTCACAGGCAGGAGGGGAGGTAGGAACTCCACGAGATGGGATTGCGGTGCACCACATCCTTATTAGCCCACTCAGTCTGCTTGTTGGTTTGGGGGTGATAGCTGGATGACAAGCTGGCGGTGGCACTGAGGGCTTGGCAGAAGGATTTCTACACGTGAAGAAAACTGGGGCCCCCGGTCAGAGACAATGTCCAAAGGAATGCCATGGAGCCGGAAGACGTGATGGACAAGGAGGCGAGCTGTTTCCAAGGATGTAGGCAGCTTTGGCAGGGGGATGAAGTGGACGGACTTGGAAAACCGATCCACGATGGTGAGGATGACTGTTTTGCTGTTGGAGTTGGGCAATCCGGTGACGAAGTCCAGGGCGATGTGGGACCAGGGCCGACCGGGGACCGGGATGGGGCGGAGCAGACCGGCGGGCGGCTGATGGGATGCCTTGGCATGGGCGCACACCTCACAGGCTGCCACGAAGTCCCGGCAGTCCATTTCCACAGGGGGCCACCAAAACCTCTGTCGGAGCAGGAACAAGGTCTGGGCAAAAAGCGCTGTAGCTGTTTGACAGAGGTGGGAGTGGGCCAATCTACAACAGCCTGGATTTTGGCTAGGTCAGCGCGGAGCTGCCCGCTCTCAATGATAAAGCCGAGAAACTGCACAGATGGGACGTGGAATTTGCATTTCTCGGCTTTCACAAAAAGTCGGTTCTCCAGAAGCCGCTGCAGAACCAGGCGGACGTGCTCTGTGTGTTGACAAATAGACAAAAACGAACCGGTGCAAAAAGTCACGGAGGACATCATTAATGAGGGCTTGGAAACTTGGTGAGGCCGAATGGCATTACCAAATACACTTGGGGCGCGGCCCAATTGCATCGGTTCGGGTGGAGGAAGAGGGGAAGGTACTGGAGGTGCCTCCGAGCGTGACTGGGACGGCGGGGGAGCAGGGACCCGAGATGGCGGAGGGCAGGACCGGGAAGAGGAGGAGCCACGCGACCCGCGTTCTCTCTCTCTCTCCCTAAAGCGACTGTCCAAATCGAAGGCTGTCTCGATGAGCACACCGAGACTCCCCGGCTCATCCCTGGCGGCAGGGGCGCCGTATAGGGGGGAAAAGTTAGGACAATTCCAAGGGCCCATGACTGACAGGTATTAACCTGTTGGCTTAATGTCCATAGTGAAATAAGCTAGCTAGCTACAGACTAGTGTTAGCCTACATTTGATCACCATTTAATCAGTGCAGGGAAACATTTAGCAAGATATTCATATTAAATCATTGTCCCTGCCCCTTTTAGCAGACTTAACAACAGATGAGTCAGCAGCACCCCAGTCTCCCCCTAACTGTGCCCCTCCCTGTCCCAGTGAAGGTGAGCAACATTGTGTTTAATGACATGCCAGTTAGCATCATTGCAGATAGTCTGTGGGGGTCTCTCTTGCTCTTTTTACCATTACAAAAAAGAAAATGAAATATTTATTGACAGAAATTCAAACACATTAATAATTATTTTCTCACATAATGATCATTATGAAATAAAATTTAAAAAAACAACAACCTACTGTCTGTACTGGATGCTGGGCAGTTGGTAACAGTGAGTAGCTTACCTAAGCCTGCATGTAAGATACAGACAATATTAAAATAATCCAGTTTGATACGTTCATATAGATTGAATTGTGGAATGACATCTATAGATACAGACTTTATTATTCCTATCATGAAGGGCAATTTATTTGAGACGCTTGCGCGCACACACACACACACACACACACACACAAAAAAATCTATCGTATCTAATGTATGTAATCAAGTGGTGGTGATACAGAACTGTAGGTAATTTGGGTCAATGTCTGTACTGTTAGTGTTATTTATTGGTATATGGCATATTTTAATATATATACTGTATATATCACCGTATATGTGTATATATATCACATGCATTGTGTACATCCTACAGAGCCAGGGCCCTCTCAGGTAGAAAGAGGAAGAAGTGTGGAAGCAGAGGAAGAAGGGAAGAAAGTAACAGTGATGAGGATGAGAGATGCATGGTGGAAGAAGACAAAGTCATGAAAAGGATGACCCAGGTTTGTGGCGAGCAAATTTGACTGATAGGGACAGAGAGGATTTTGTGAGTGCACTGGCCACCAGAGATGATGATGATGTACTGCCACAGGATTCTGAGGGAAAACCATTCCCAGAATACTTATTGTACAGTAAGGCAGCCAATGGAAGGGAAAAGGTGAAGAGAGTCTGGGTAACTTACAGCAAATCTTCTAATGCACTGTATTGCATCCCATGTGTGCTTTTCTCTCATTTACAAAAAAGACCTTCTCTTAGTGCACTGAACAGCCAAAAGGGATATAAAATGTCTGATGTAAAATGGCGTCGGATGTATGATAAATTCCCTGTCCATGAGAAGAATACGGCACACAGAGACTGCTATTTGAAATGGAAGAACTTGCAACAGTCAGTAATGGCTGTTAGTGGCATTGACTCTCAGATGGCCTTCAGCACATTTTTTATGGTTGCTTTTAATCTTCCATGAAATAGTGAACTGCATATTAGACCTACATGCATGTACAAATCACCAGCAGTAAATATTGTGCTAGTATTGAACTACAAGAAGCAAGACAGTTGCAAGCCTTTAATTAGAGTTATGTAAAGCTTTTGATGGGACAGTTAGGTCCTAGAGATGTGGTGACAACAGCTGCGCAGAGGGGGCCCAATTTGATTTTTTGTCATGGGGCCCAAAATTCCTGGCGGCGCCCCTGTCTGGCAGCCACATGGTCTTTAATGCGTTCACTAAGACCTGCCAGGAACGCGCAACGGAGAGCCGGACTGTTCCAGCCCGATCTGGCAGCCAAGATGCGGAAGTCAACCGAGTACCCCGCGACGCTGCGATCTCCCTGCCAGGGTGACATGAGCTGGGAAGCCTTCCCCTCTCCTCGCACAGGGCGATCAAACACCCTCCTCAATTCCTCCACAAAGGAGGAGTATGAGGAGAGGAGGTGAGGCTGCCCCTCACGGAGGTATACCAATTGAGGGCGCGGTCGCGGAGCAACACAGCGACGAAACACAGCGACGAAACACACCTTGGCCTCATCTGAGCTTTAGGTTAATGGCTGCCTCCTGAATACTAGGGCACACTGCACGAGAAACCCCTCGCAGGTTCCCAGTATGCCGGAGAATTTCTCGGGGGAAGAGACTGGGCCTCGAGGGGTGGAGAAACGACGGGGAGTGAGGCGGAATTATGTGCCGAGGCGCGAGGCGGGAGATGGCCCGAGAGGAATTGGAATTGTGTCAGTGTGGCAAAGCTGGGACGCTAGATGCTGGACCTCCTTGCTCAGGGAGCGAATGGTCTCAGCCATGGCTTGAAGAGCCGTAGAATGTTGGCCGAGCAACGCTCCCTGGGAGGTCACGGCAAAAAACTGATCATGGGGTGGGGGGTTGGAAGAATCAGAGGGGGGAGGTGTGCCTGCTGGGTCCATACTGGCTTGATCGTTCTGTTACACATAGGACAGAACGGACCCAAAACGCAGAGCTCAGCGAAAGTTATTTTATTAGGGAAAAATGGGGAAGCGGGAAGGTGGATGCCAGGGACAAAAGCACGGGCGCAGAGACTGGAACAGGGAACAGAGAGACCGGGGCTGGGAGATCCGCAGGGGAAGCACTGAAGCGCGGGGAGGCAAGAGCTGAGGCAGGCTGGAGCAGGTAACTGCGAGGGAGGGACTGGATGGAGAAGCCAGCTGACTGGAGGCAGAGTGACGGTGAAGGTAGTGACTGAAATGAGAAGACAGAAAACGAATTACAAAAAGTACAGGCAGGAAAACACACAGGATGGACTCCAACCATCACAAAAATGTTAAAAAGCCACAAAAGACTGCCTTCATACATAAAGTACTCAAGGCTGTCATGTGCCATATTTTAGGTTACTTAATGTATTTTATGTTTTCCCCATACTGCAAAATGAAACATTTAAGTCATTAGTTAAAGTTTACAGCTAACAGCTGCAACATGCGTGTATTGTCTGTACACACAAGTTAAGTATATCTGGAAAAGAATCTTAATCTGTCTAATCTTAGCAAGCAACGTGAACAGGAGTTTTAAGGAAAAGCTTAAGAATGGTTCCTCATTATGGTGTAAACTGGTTTTAAGCAGTAAAAGGAAGATACTGAAGGGTTTAGGACTGCCCGTATGTTCAAATTGGGCATGTTCATGTTTGGGGTTAAGGAAATTCTCTAATAATTCTTATTATGGTACCAACTATATTCATTAACCTTAAGGTCTTCTTGCTTTATCCTCCATGGCTGTCTCAAAACACGATGAAACATTTAAAAGAGGGGGTTACACCACTATGCAGAGCAAAAAAAAGGATTTTATCATTTTGGTTATTTTTAGCTTTCCTGTTGTTGTAAAAAATGACAGATATTTTAATTGAATATATATAATGGAACTGTAGAGGCCTGCATAAACTGACCAAGGTAAAGTAGGTTGTGAACAGGTTAAAACAGTTAAAAGCCAAGATTATGTTCTTACAGGAACACACACCTATAAGCTAACGAGACAATCAAGATAAAACGAAGGTGGCCAGGACAGGTTCTATCATCTTCGTACTCTTCTAACTCTAGAAGTGTAATGATATTAATACATAAATTTATTCCACTGCAGATTGATGATGTAACTGTGGATCCGAACGGTAGATTCTTAACCATACTGGTTCGCATTCTGTCTACACATCTTAATTTAATCAATGTATACGGACCAAATGATGACAATGTCCATTTCTATAACAATTTGTTTTTAAGAATTTTAAAACTACCAGGCAAGTTATCACAACACTCACACAAGAACTGGGAAAGCCTTAAATCACTTAATAAACAATACGAACCTAGTGCATATATGGAGGCTTCTGAATGAAGTCAAAGAAAGAATTTTCCTGTCGGCCTAGTGCTAACAAAAGCCACTCTAGAATAGACTACTTTTTGATGTCAGCAGAACGTTCTAATATCAGAGGCTGCCATCATAACAGTACAATCATATGGGATAATGCAGCTGTATCATTGGTCTGTGGAGCCAAAGTTGATTTGCAAATCTCCTAAATAGAAATTTCCATAAAATGGATGCAGGACAGAAAATGTCTGCAGTTCGTGGGAAAGCAAATTGATATTTACTTTGAGTAACAATTGCAATGAGAGGGGTTTGATTTAATTAATATATAACTGGCTTGCATCTGGCTCTAAAGAAACCAGACTTGAAACATGGAGAAAAAAAAAACTACAATTGGTGCTTGGATCAAGAATATGGCACAATGTATGTCAATGGAGAGATTAACATAAAAAAAATTGGGTGTATGAGAAAATCTGGAAACCATTTGACCAGTTTATCAAAAAAAAGGAGACATAGGGGAGCTTCTACAGAGGGTAAATGCGGGACAGGATACGTAAACTTCAATAAGTGGTGAACCCCAGAAGGGGAAAGGACTGAGACATGTCTTGGAGGGTGACAGCAGAGGTGTAGTTCTTGTTTTTATTTTAGTATTTGTGCATATCATGGCTTTGCTGGAGGTGCCATTGTTCTATACATGTGATACTGTCATATAATTATTAATTTTGTTTGTTAACAATAATGAACATAACACATTTTAAACTATAAACAAATGTAGCCATAACACTGTTGACAAATTTCCTGGCCTTGTCTATCTTCACCAGTGTTGGGTAAGTTACTTTTAAAAAGTAATTAGTTACATTTCCTAGTTACTTCTTCCAAAAAGTAACTAAATTAGTTATTCAATTACAAATTATGAAAGTAACTAGTTACTTCAGAAAGTAACTATTGCGTTACTTTTAAGTACATTTTTAAATGCTCAAATGTGACCCCACATCCACCTACCCCTCTTTAATGGAACTTAAAATACGTGCATGTTTAATTATTTATGATAAATCTGAATATTATAATGAAATGGACACTTAATACAATACATTATTAACAAAAACAATGTACACAAATCTAAACTATTTTAATGTTGCTGTGGGACAAAGTGAGACTAGCCTCCAATCAAATGCCATGTATGTAGATATTATGTTTATATAGTGGATCGATACAAACACACAAAAACACAACACCTCAACAGGCCACAACTCGGCAAAATTCAATTATGCTTGTTAAGCACTATACCAAAAATAAATAACAAATATATACACTCTTTGTAGTGCAAATAACGTAAGTTTGTCGACTGTCTGCAACTTCAAGGTGATTGAACGTTTTTTAGGAGACCTGCTTCTTGAGAGTTGGAACCGCATTAAAGTCTGCGAAGTCTGGTTGGAACAGACCGCAATCCCAGCCCTCGGAGCCTACGTCACCTGAGAGACAAGGAGCTAATGAAGAGATGCTACGTAGCATTAAGGTAATGATGGACGACCAACAAACTGAAATTGTGGCTAAATTCGAGTCAGTCATATCAGAGTTGGTTAAGAAGGAGGTGGCGACTGCTCTCAAACCGCTGCAAGAAAAAGTCTCCTTGCAAAGTGGAACCTTGAGCGCTCCGCTAATGAGCATTCGGACCATGCAGGTGAATATAGCTAAGCTATCTGCTACAGTGGAGTCTCTGGGCAAGAAATGTGAAGAATTGGAGTCACGCTCTAGATGGCATAATATTCGACTTGTGGGTCTGCCCGAGGGATCCGAGGGTCCCCAACCTATTTTATTGCCAAACTTTTAATGGATTTGCTGGGACTTGACAAGATGCCCGGGCTCGACAGGGCCCACCGCACATTGCGTGCTAAACCGAAGGAGGGAGAACCACCACGTCCGATGGTCATCAGGGTGACACAATTTCAAGTGAGGAATGCTATTCTCCGACTCGCGGGTCAGAGCTCCCCTCTATTACACAACGGGAAGAGGGTGTACATCTTCCCGGACTTTACACCGACTGTGGCCAAGCGGAGGGCGGCTTTTGTCCAGGTGAAGAGGGAGCTCCATGCCTGTGCTAACATTAAATTCGGCCTCCAGTACCCGGCTACTTTACACATCACCATGTTTAGCGGCCAGACCTACAGATTTGAAGACCCGGACTTGGCCCTGGTCTTCGTCAACAAGAGACTTAAGAAGAATCCGGCCCCGGAGAGTGACTAACTCTAGAATCCATATGCGCAGTTTATATTTCTGCGGCAGTAGGCTGCATATCTAGCAGGTATCACCTATGTTATGCTGCTGTTGATTTGTCTATAGACTAAATACGGTATTGGCTGTGTACTGACTGTAAGTTTTATTGCTCCACTCAGAGCATACTGGTGCTATTTTTCTTTTTCTTTCGGTTAGTCTCTGCCGATGACGACGTTCTGACTCTGGAGAATGTAGTGCTTTTGAACCAGCTTTTTTATTTTTTATTTTTTAAAAGAATCCATGGCACCTTTTTCTGTTTATTACTTTAAGTATTTATTTTTATTTGGGACAGCCAATATTCACACTCCCTGAGGTTGTTTAGCAGTATGGTTAAGCTGCTGGTAACGACAGGTAGCTCGCATTATTTTCTGGGGTGATGCTTCTGCTAGGTGAGGAGGAAGGTGGGGTGTTCTGTTCCAATGTGGGGTGATTGTTAGTCCATGTAGTTTTTCTGGATAATGGGTTGGCACCTAGGCTATTTTTCAAATGTATTGAGTAGATGTGTATTACGTCTTTTTTTTTTTATTCGCGTTTTTGTTTTTTACATACTGAATTCTTTGTCTTTCAATGACCCAGGTTAAGAGTACACTATCCAGTGTGGGTGGGGATGTTAGATTTGTGAGTTTAAACTGTAAGGGCCTTAATAATCCAATCAAGCGCAGTAAAGTGTTGCACTACTTACGCCGCCTCAATGCTTATATAATATACTTGCAGGAAACCAATTTAAAAGAAACAGATAGTCTTAGACTGAGGAGGAGCTGGGTCGGGAAAATATACCATTCCTCATTTTCCAGTAAATCTAGAGGGGTTGCTATTATTTTACATAGAGATATTCCTTTTGTCCATGTCAAGACAATCTCTGATTCTGCTGGCAGGTTTATAGCTGTCATAGGACACATTTTCGATGTAAAGGTGACTCTTGCTAATGTTTATGCACCCGACTGGGATGACGAGTCCTTTTTTAGACAGGTTTCTCAATGCTACCAGACTTGTCCATGTATGATTTAATCTTAGGAGGGGACTTCAACTGCTGGCTGAATCCTTCCTTAGATCGTTCTTCCTCAACCTCGGCTGCTCTGTCCAAATCGACCAAAGTAATTCAAGCCTTTATGAATGAGTTTAATGTCATTGATCCTTGGCGTTTTTTTAATCCGGATAAAAGGGAATACTCATTTTTCTCACATGTTCACTGTACCTACAACTTGCTATCCACTAAAAAGAAGTCAATTCGTGTGAATTGACTTCTTTTTAGTGGATAGCAAGTTGTTATCCTCCATTTCGGGCTGTAAATATGATTCAATTGTTGTGTCGGACCATGCCTCTATTTCTATGAATGTTTACTTTCCGAAGTTTGTTAATACAAGACCACCATGGCGCCTAGATACACATTTACTGTTAGATACAGACTTTATTAAATTTATTTTTGAGCAATTAGAACTCTTTTTTTCAGGTTAACAAAACCCCAGAAATAACGGCCTCTGTGTTGTGGGAAACAATGAAAGCCTTTATCAGGGGAGATTATTTCCTTTAAGGCTCATCAGAGAAATCTAGAAGAGAGAAGCTAGCTAGCTATCCCAAGATTCTTTATATGCAGTCTCAAAGCTGCCAAATACTTATAAGGAGCGAATGACTTTACAAGCTGAATATGATCTTATTATGTCACAGTACACTACTGAACTTTTACTACATTCAAGATCAGAATTTTATGAACAGGGAGATAAGACTAGTAAACTTTTTGGCCCATCGGCTACGCCAGATATCTGCATCTCAGTTAATTCCTCAAATTGAAACTGGCTCGGGTGTAACATCTGACCCTTTGAAATTAATAAAACTATAAATATTCCTCTGATTGTCGTAATACCTCTGCGGATATGATCTCCTTCTTTGATAGGTTTAACACTCCCACTCTGGATCGGGTTGCAGTTGAGGAGCTGGAACGTCCTATCACAGCAATTGAACTTGAAGCGGCAGTTAAATCATTACAAAGTGGTAAAAGTCCGGGCCCGGATGGCTTCCCAGCCGAATTTTGTAAAACATTCTGGAAACAGCTGGCCCCGCACTTATTAGAGATGTTTTCTGATTCTTACAGGTCAGGCACACTTCCCCACACCCTAAACCAGGCTTGCATTTCTCTGCTTTTAAAGAAAGGTAAAGACGCACTCTCATGCGGTTCACATCGTCCCATTAGTCTGCTGAATGCTGACTTCAAATTGTGTCCAAGTTGCTAGCCAGACGGCTTAGAAGTTGTCCTACCTTCAATTATATCCTTGGATCAAACTGGGTTTATTCGCAACAGGCACGCCTTTTTTTTAATCTTAGAAGGGTGTTTAATGTGGTTTTATAATCCTCCTCCATTCGCTCTCCCAGCTCTCTGATAGCACTGGGCGCTAGAAAAGGTGTTTGACAGGGTAGAGTGGGATTATCTTTTTTTTCATTTTGGGGAAATTTGGTTTTGGGGAAAAAAATTATTTCATGGGTCAGATTGTTATATGCTTCTCCTCAGGCCTTGATGAGGACAAATGGCAGAAATTCTGAATATTTTTCAGTTACATCGCTCTACAAGGCAGGGTTGCCCTTTAAGCCCGCTCTTATTTGCCATTGTGATGGAGCCTTTGTCAATTGCTCTGCGGCCTCACCCTGATATTTGTGGTATAACCAGAAATGGTGTAGAGCTGAAGGTGGCGCTGTATGCAGATGATCTTTTGCTGTTTTTGTCTAATCTGTCACGTTCTATTCCTGCAGCCCTCTTAGTCTTAGACACATTTAGTAGATTATCTGGATATAAACTTAATCTGGGCAAAAGTGAAATGTTTACTGTTAATGGAGAGGTAAATGAAAATCCACTTCAACTCCAATACATGCCATTTAAGGTTGTGAACTCTGGCTTTGTTTATCTCGGAGTGTATGTTGCCAAAACGTTGGTTAATCTCTATAGGGAAAATGTTCTCTCTCTGCTCACAAAAATTAACCAAGATTTTGAGCGATGGTCGCTATTAAACCTTTCTGTTGCTGCCAGAATCAATACAATTAAAATGAACATTTTCCCGCGCTTTTTATATTAATTCCAATGCATTCCGATCTTCCTTCCTCTTTCATTATTTACGTAAAGTAGATAGTCTGATTCTTATTTTATTTGGAACAAAGAAAACTCCTAGGTTACGTCGACAAGTTTTACAGGCTCTGAGCGCAATGGTATTGCCAAACTTCCTTTACTCTTACTGGGCAACAAACATTAGAAATCTGAACTATTGGGTTAATTATGGAGATATTGCGGTGCCTCCATCATGGTTGATCCTGGAAGCAAATTCTGTTCATCCGGTGTCATTGAAGGCCTTACTGTACTCACCCCTGTCGTTTTCTATTTCTGGTTATACTAACAATGTGATGGTGGCCTCCAGTATTAAAATATGGACTCAATTTAGACGTCATTTTGGCCTGCAAACACTGTCTGTTGGTGCTCCACTTGCAGCTAATCCTTTTTTCCCCCCATCGTTATTGGACAGCACTTTCTCTATATGGACTAGGCTGGGCATAACAACTTTTAGAGACCTGTATGTTGGTTCTATTTTTGCTTCTTTTCAGCAACTGAAAAATAAATGTTTGCTTCCTAAAGGACATTTTTTTAGATACTTTCAGGTTCGAAGTTTTATCCGTAACTCATTCCCAGAATTCCCTGCTCTTAAGTCCTCAGATTTCTAAACGTTTCTGAAGCCTCTGTCTTCATTAAAGGGGACAATTTCTTCTATTCATTTAAATATTTATAACCTCTGTCAAGGCTCTTCTATTGTACTTAAAACAGTTTGGGAGACAGACCTTGCAGAGGTAATTCTGGATGATGTTTGGGAGGAGATTTTACGGAGAGTGCATAAGTCTTCAATCTGTGCTGGACACAGCTTTATGCAATGTCGAATTCTCCATCGAGCTCACTACACTAAAGCTCGGCTTGCAAAAATATTTGATACAGTGTCTCCCCTATACAAACGATGCCAACAAGCCACAGCAAATTATTCACACAAGTTTTGGAGCTGTTCTTCTCTGACTAGATTTTGGTCTGAGAACTTTAGTACTTTATCCAAGGTAATTGGAAGGGATGTGACTCCTAATGCCTTAACTGCTCTGTTTGGTGTATGGCCTTTCCCACTTACTCTTTCCCCAGCTAACAAGGACTTAATAGCATTCACAACTCTGCTGGCGAGGAGGTTGATACTGCTGAAATGGAAATCCACAGTCCCACCTACCTTTACAAACTGGGTTAGGGAGGAGCTTTATTTTCTTAAATTAGAAAAAATAAGACTGACTTTAATTGGCAAGGCTGTCTCATTTGAGAAGTCCTGGAATCCCTTCCTGTCTTATGTCAATAGCACAAGATGTTTGATCTCTGTGCACTAAGTACTGCAATGAGTTGAGCTTGTGAGTGGGTTTTCTTTATTTTTATTTATCATTATTAAGGATTTATTTTTAATTGAGTGCGTGTGTATGTATACATGTGTGTATATATGTGTATGCATGTATATATATTTATGATCTGCCAACTTAGATGGTGTTTTTTTTATCCTATTTCTCTTAGTTTATTTTATTTATTTTTAGTATTATTTATTTTATCTATTCTTTTCTATTTTATTTACCTGTTTATTTATTTATCCTTGTGCTCTCTTCCTCTATTAACCCATCATTTTTGTTTTGTTTTTTTGTTTGTTTTTCTTTACTTTTCAACTATATGTCCCCATCTGTTGGGGGCCAGGTGCCGGTGGGAGGGGGTTAGTATCTGTCCTGTGATATGTTGAATGTACATCTGCAATTACTATTGTATGGAACAGTATTGTTTGCCTGTTTGTTTTATAACTATGTACAATTCAATAAACAGATTGTTAAAAAAACAAACAAAAAAAAACATGATCTTCATGCCAGCATACTCGAGGTGAAGCTGCAGGTTCTCCTTCATCACAGGAATCAGCTTGCCGCTGCTGACCTCCTACATGCTGTTGCCGCCTGGATGATGATGACACCTGGAGCTGCTCTTCTCGCAGGGAGTGGGTTATGGGTTAGATGAGAGAATGATCCACACTGTGACTACTGTATAGGAGGATAATAAAAAGGTAATAAATGCTTAGGGTAATAAAAAATATTAAGTTTACTACAAGGTTGGCTCAGTTTTATTTTTAATACTATAATGCCACATCTGTAAGATAAAATTGAGCAAGGCTAAATATCTCATAATATAAGTGGCAGTAAGTTGTTTTCCTTTGAAGACCGCTGTATAAAGTCAAGTAGCTAAGACTGATACTTACAGTTCATGTTCTGTGAAGTAGACGTGATGAAGGCATCACAGGTGGCCATGATCCCCAAAAGGACCGACGAACTGAAATAAATAAAAATATTGTAGCTAATATAAAAGTGCCTTTTTTCTTAACAGTAATATTTAAGATGATCTCTTACAGTGCTCAGTCCCCCGGGGACTTCTCACAGTGTCAGAACCATAAATATGCTTACTGTTTGCAATAGCGGTGTGGGGAATTATAGAATAAAGATTATTATCATTATGCAGATGCGTTGATGCATGTGGATTTGATTTGCTTTAAATAGTTTGTTAAATGTGTAGTTTTTTTATTATATATATTATATATTAGGGCTGTCAGCATTAACGCGTTAAGGGCCGAGCATAACGGGTAAATTTTTTTTAATCGCATTAATCGCATGCTGCCATTTATTAATTTGGTAGCAACTCGGGTGAAGAGGGCCTTCAGTTAGCCGCTGCAGCAACTCAAATTCAGCCAGGGCAAACCCCAGCGCCAGGTTCTGATTCTGGAGTACCCCGTCTCCCCTCTGGATCAGAAAACTCTCTGTTGCTGCTATCGCAGGCCACCAGCTGTGACACCCAGGCTGATCTCAATAAGAGATGAATAATTGTTTCAAGTTTTGTTAAATAATATCGGGTTCACTTACCTTAAGTAACAAGCTGCTATGACTGGGAGCAACTTGTCTGCAAGAGCGGGCAAGAAGGCTAGTAACGTACAAAACAGAGCAACATTAATACCGTGCTCTTACTTTGAAAAGCGGAAATGACGTTATCAGCAGGCAATTGCGTGCTTTCCGAAAATATCCGAGTGATACAAGTCTATTTTCGTTTAGGCTGGCAGAATGTTTCTCTCAAAACTGTATGTAAAATGCAGATCCACATGCATAGAATTGAGATCCAGAAATGCCTTTTCGATTTACAGTTAAAAACTGGATTCACAGTTTACAAACTAATTACAAATATAAGGAAGATGTTCACAAATGCTTTTTATTTATTTGTAAATGTGTGTACTTTACTTTACTTTTACTTTACTTACATGTGTGCAAATTATTTTTGAGTTTACAAAACATTTTTTATTATTTTGTTATAAATTTACAGATTACACACAAATTGTCAATCTGTTTACACATACTTAATGAGACATATCTAACCCCATAGATGGTACATAATTGATCAGTGTGATTTTATGCAGGACATTATTGGTTACTGTGATTTTATTTAAAACCTACTGGGATTTTCTACAGGACATTGTTGGTAACTGATTTTCTACAACACATCGATTACTGTTATTTTATACAGTACATACTTGTTAACTATGATTTCATGCAGTACATAATTGTTTTTAATTGATTTTGTATAGTAGCGATTTTATTAATGCGATTTTTCACAGCAAATCTTTAATTACTGTAATTTTCGACTAAATAGACTGAATTCCACTGTGAAACAGGAAACTTTACTTTACAAACAATACATTACTTTGGTTTTCACAGACATTTTTACAGTGTACTGTATATAATGGTATTCCTGCCTTATTTCTCCAACCTGGATTTGTTTGTGTAATCCAATATATGTCAGTAATAGTTAACATTATTAACAACTTTAAAACAGTAGCAGTAGAAACTGTCTCCTCAGATCCCAGCAAACAATGAAGAGTGAAAGGTTGTTAATAGAGGACTGCATTGGGATTGGGGTCCCGTGGGACCCAACACAAATCTCGCGGGACCAGGCGGTTTTAATGGAGGCTGCGGCTGGCAGCGGGCGCGTGCAAAGATAGACAGCGGGTCCCTGGATTTAAGAGTGCTGCTCTTGATGAGTGCTGTAACCGACTGTTAGGTTCGCCTAGCTAGGTTTCCTAAGAAAATCAGTAACGCACACGGTGCATCCAGTTAAACAACAGCTATTCTCAAATTGCCAGACCTTCCTCCGCAGCACTGCAGAGGAGGGTCTGGCGAGTCTACACAGCAGACCTGAGGGATACAATCAACAGGGACTATAACATGAAGTCTGTTAGATTGACTTAAAAGACAGGGAAGCGAACAACCTAATCAAAACAAACTAAATAAGTGAAATGTCACTTTGCCTTTATTGCACTAGAGTAACTAATTATTGCTTGTATGAATGTAGGTCTAATTATGCACTATAACGTAATTTTGCTACCTATTACCGACAAGTATGCATATTTATAATTACTACACAGTAAAATAACTAGTTTCCCTGCGGGAGGTGAGAAGACACAAATTCAATGGTCAATCTATTGACAATCAATCAAATTTTTGCGGTGTGGGCAGGACCCAACAAACACACTGTGGGAAGGGGCGGGAGCAGAACACACACACTGGGGGAACTGGTGGTAATGTTCAGAAATCCACCGGGAGTGGGCAGGAACAGGATTAAGAAAACAGTCCTCGCTCTAGTTGATAATTCTAGCAAGATGCTGAATCCAAATCACAGTAAGACAGAATCCAATAATAGTGAGACGAATATTTTTCTTATATGCCTCTGTCTTTACTTCTCCTTCCAGCACTCTGTAGAAGCTGTGAATGCCGGAGTGAATCCTGTTGGTGATACCTCCTACAAGTCCAGCCACTGGGATTTGGGTAGTGCCTTCTTCTTTGCTGGGACTGTCATCACAACCATAGGTACCTTGATTATGGAATGACTCAATGGCTTACATTAAACAGGTCTATGGAGTTTAATATAGGGGATGCACTGTATATTGCATTGTGTGCTGGTTGTGCAACATTCATTTATCTGTAGTCTACTCTAGAAAAAGTAGACATAGGAGGTAGTAGGAGGACTCAGTCAGCGGAGTGCCATTAACTATACACACATAGGCGTAAATCTCATCTAACAGTTGGGCGGGACAATAAACATTTCTGAAGAGCAATTTTTGAAAGGGACTGTACCATTATCCTTCTTTTCAGTGTTTCTCTTGATTCAATGAAAAAGCTGACTAAATTTACCAAAAATATTCTTCTTTAAAACCATTTTTTTTATTTTTAAATTGTTTACAATCAAGCCACAAAAATACCTTAAAACATAATGACTTATTTTGAAAAAGTGTCCCCATATAAAAGAAATACAAATATACAAATACAAATATACAAATACAAAAGAATACAAATACTTTTGTACACTTGTTAAAATAGCTGATCATAATGTAAATTAGTGAGCCACTGGTAAAGCTCATCTGCTAACCCTGACAGCCACACACTTCCAAAAATATTAACTAAGCTCAACACACTTACCTGAGACTCTACACCTGACTGTCCCTGGTCTCCCTGTTCCTTAGTTCTTTTTGTCTCCTTTGCCTGTGACACAGTGACATTAGTATTTCCATAAGCACCCATTCTTGTTGTATATGTTACCAAATTGTCTTGATATGAGGACTTATTGTACTTACTTGGTGTTTTGGTGTACTGAAAAAGGAACTTATGTCTGTTTTTCTTTTTTCTGTCATTTTATCTGGGCAACAACAACACAAATCTTTAACGTCAGATGTCTAAGTTAGGTTCATAGGTTCACCATGCGGTCATATTATAATTATAAAATGATCTTGCGTCCTCCACATAAATATTAGGTTTCGTCTGGGACAGAGGATATATATTTAACTGCAGCAAACCCACCACGAGTGGTATGGCGAGGACCCAACCTGTGCCCTCTGACCAACTCCAGTGACTCTCAAACACATATTGACTGGTTGTAAGACCAGCCTCACACAAGGCCGCTACACCTGGAGGCACAACCAGGTCCTCAAGAGTCTGGCAGCAGCTCTTGAGAGCAAGAGGAATACCACCAACTCCTTGCCCCTGAGCGCAACCAATTCCATCACGGCCACAACCTTCATCCGAGAGGAACAAAATAAGCCCAACCGTCCCCCTACCAAACCAGTAGCTGGACAGCTAGCCATGGCCCGGGACTGGAAGATGTTAGTCGATATTGGCCAGCAACTAATCTTACCACCTGAGATTGCAGCCACCACCCTTAGGCCAGACTTGGTACTCTGGTCCCCTTCACTGAAGTATGTTTACAGCATAGAGCTCACAGTCCATTGGGAGAATTCAACAGAAGAGGACTATGAGCGCAAGGAACTGCGCTACACAGAACTGGCAGCAGACGCTCAACATCGAGGATAGAAAGCGAGAGGCTATCCAGTTGAAGTGGGATGCAGAGGTTTTGTGGCTTCTTCCACCATAAGGCTGCTGAAAGACCTTGGCATCCATGGACAGGCTCTGCGACAGACAATTAGATCAGTCTCTGAAGCGGCCGAAAGAAGCAGTCAGTGGATATGGATCAAGCGGAAGGACCCTTGCTAGGCATCAACATGACCCGTTCACTAATCTTCCCACCCCATACCCCACTTGATAACCCAGGTCACAACCCTCCAGGAGGAGGGTGAACAAGGTATGCGGTCAGCTCTAGGCTTGACTCAGGGAAGAGGACGCCCCCTGCCTTGCATAGTCCCGTGGGCTGCGCCATTTAAACAACCAGGCAATTCTCATGATTGGGCATGGGACACAAGCTCTGGTGTGATCACGCTGTAGCTGGCCACCTTTGATGAGGGTGTCTAGTGTTGAAAGGCCGAAACACCCCTTGATTCAAAGGTACACTACTGATGATGTGTCCCGAAATACAGATACAGCTCTCACGCCACTCTCAACATCACGGCAAACCTCATGTGCATACCATCCATTGGCACAATGGACAGTTTACCATCACGTCCCATGTTTCATAATTCTCAGCATCATTTCTATTTGAGAAAAGAAAAACATCATCTGATGTTTAATGTGAATAAAATAGCCTTGAACCGCCTACTGACTACATTCCTGTCACTACCTGATGTGAATCAAGTGCAGATGGTAACGTACAGCAGGCAGTGGACCAAACCAACGTGAGGCACTCAAAATGTTTCTAAATTTAAAAAGCATTTTTATGTTTTACTACTTATACAGATATTTTAAGTATACATCATTATGTTATTTACAATACACAGCATTGTTTTTAATGGGATTTACGCCATGTATACACATGGCTATTCACTGTGTTACCTTCAATAAATTGCCTAAAAACAACACCAGGCTACCACAGTATAACCATACAGAGCTTACACACATCAGACTGCTAAGTAATAACTTATAGCTTGATTCAGTGTTTACACTGCATAAATTAGCCAGTGGCTAGTGGACTTTTAACTAGTGGCTTAATCCCAACAAACACCATGGTGAATTTCAGCCTGCATGCATGTTTTTTTCAGCTTAACATTGTTGAAACAGAGCAATTTAATTCAATTCACTTCAATTGTATTATAGTATCAAATCATAAGTAGTTATCTCGAGGGGCGCTAAGCAGGACCACGGCGGCAGCTGCAACCATGATTTAGGTGCCACCCTGATCCAAGGAAAACAGCGAGTTGCGAAAACAAGGACTTAGTAACAAGCATTACTGGGACATGAATGCACACAGATGGATTGAGAGAGGAGAGAGTAGCTCAGTGTATCAAAGGAAGTACCCCGGCAGTCTAGACCTATAACAAGGAAAACCTGAGTCAGCTCTTAGGGCAAGCTAAGAGCAGCTAATATTGTTAGCAAGGGCAACAAGTTAGCAGGCTGACGAAAAAATTCTCAGAGACTTGCTGAAAAAAAGAAAAGAAAAAAGGGCTAAATCTGTGATGTGTAATGTTGTTAATCTTGTGCCTTTTTCAATAAAAAATGTATCCAAAAAAAGACTTGAATTAGCTGCAGCCTAGTGGCTATAGCCTCCTGTGACTACAGCCACCTGTCACCTGTCACTCAAAGTGGCCAGTGGTCTTGATTATGCTGATCTTTAAGCCTGAATATAACTTGAACTGGATGAGTTGCTTCAGAATGGTTGAAAACGGGCAACTTTACCTATTTAGCGTTAAGCTTAGCGCAGCACACTGGCTTGGCCGCGTCATCCAGCCAGGCTCCACCCTCGCGTCCAAAATTCTTCATGTCCGGTTTCAAAAACCCAAGATGCCAACAGGCAAATTGTCAAACTCAAGGCTGTCCGCAAACCTATGGGTGAGATCACAGCTGCTATGTCAACTATTTTTTGTTTTTACAGTCTATGGCTGCAACACGTGTCTTTCGGTTTAATAAAAGGCATTCATTTTTAAGGATTCTTCTACCCAACAAACCATTAGTTAAATATTCAGGTCCAGCCCTTGTTCAAGGTTTCAATCCTTTTTCACCTTTGACCACACCCAGCATCAGTGAGGGGAGGGGCTGGCTGTGGTCAGAAGTGTGCTACCTTGAACCTGTAACTACACCCATTAGTGCCACCAGCTCCTGGACTACAGTTATACATCACTGCAGCAAGGGGAAAAGTTAAACAACTGAAGGTCAGCAAAAACAAGACTTTCAGGTTATTATTTAACCTTGTTTTACACTTTTATTTAAAGTGCTAGAACACTTACAGCACAGCAAATCTGATTGGACAACAGTCCATATGTTACTTTTATTCACATTAGTGAATCAAATATAAATTTCTTATATGCATAATGTGTAACTAAATCTGACCAGTGTTTTGTTTGCATCATGTACAGTAAAGCCCCTTTTTTGTCTCTCTTTTCTTCTCCAGGTTATGGTAACATTGCCCCAAGCACTGAGGGAGGGAAAATCTTCTGCATTCTCTATGCAATATTTGGAATCCCGCTGTTTGGATTCCTCCTGGCAGGCGTCGGTGACCAGCTTGGTACCATATTTGTCAAAAGCATCGCTAATGTGGAGAAGATGTTCCGGGTGGGTCACAATGTAACTCCTGTCATCTATGAGTCAGTGGAAATTATATGGTTATAAAATTGACATTTTTAATGTTGGCCCATAGTTTTAAATAAGGACAGTAATAGACCATAGGAAAATACTCCCAGTAATAAAATGAGACACACTAAGCACATTTTTGAAAGGCAACATAATGAGTTTTCGAAGAAAGGGCGGAAACAGCCCAGCTGATCACTCACCTAACCCTTCTGAGGAAGCTGTTTTGCTGATTGGCAATTAAAACCAGACAATTGACACCCACACTTATACTCACCTGAGGCCTGTACTACGAAGCAAGATTTGGCGTTAACAAGGTAACTTCAGTTTCAACTCAGGGTTTTGTGTATCACAACGGTGGATCAGTTGTTACCGGGTTCAATCGCTGTGGTAACTTATGCTGAACACCTAACCTGGTTGGTGTGGTATCTTTAGTTGCGATGCTGTGATGTTGTATGGAAGAGGAATTCGCTGACACTGTTCTTGATTATAAAAGGGTTTATTACATCAAGTTTTCAGCATCATGACGAGTCCTGCAGAACCCGGAGAGACGACAGACCTGATCTTCCAATATAGTCGCTCTGAGGTTTTTCTGTTCAGACATGAAGATATGTACCCTGAGCTATGTGTAACATGAGACGTGGTGAAGGGGGTAGTAAAATCCAGGTCCTGGGGCCAATCAATCAGTAGTCCCCATTTGCCCCAGCAGAGCCACTTCCTCTGGAATGTGCCCTCTGACCATATGCCTCAGCCAAATGGAACAATGTGTGTTATAACAAAGGCTTAAGTCAATCAAATACGACATATTTCCCCCCTTCGAGACTTAATAAAGTCTCTAAAAACAAAAAGAGTAAGACATACATGTTTAAAATTACAACAGAAGAACACTTTCTCCAACACATGTTCCTTGTAGTATGATTTTAACAATACAACAGCTTTATGGAGTGTAAACAGATTTATAGAGTGTAACATTTTATTTATGGAGTGTAAGAGCGAAAAACGCATCTGGCAGCTTTCTTCCTGGACAGGAAAATTCTCTCACGGTCCCTCTTCCTCAGGCGACCACCTCAGTACTCCAGATCAATTAGAAAATAAATCTTTATCAATTTATTGTAGAGTTATGGTTTAAGCAAATACATGTGAAAACCTCAGGAAATGAAATAAAATCAAAACAATGTCCAAATTCAGGCTTGGCGACCCATCATACCGTCCAATGGACCTATCCCTACCTAGACCCCATATCCCTAAGCGCCAAGAAAAAAAAAAAAAAACATCTGAGGTCCCCATATATTTACTGCATGACAGAAAATTCTCCAAACAATTAATACAAAAAGAATATGACATAACTTATGTATTACTCATACAAACGTGTATATATATATATATATATATATATATATATATATATATATATATATATATATATATATATATATATCTCAGAACAAACACAGGAATGTATTCCACTACACTGCAGCTTCTCAGCAGTGTCGATTAGCAATGCAGTGTTGGTGTGGTGAAATCTGAACAGTTCCACACCGTCCTGGTTCAGAGTTCTCCTAGTTCATTCATATTGTCCATATTTGTATCTGTATCCCCCCATATGCTCTGGAAGAAAAGAAAACACCAACCAGTGTCTTTTGCAAAACAACACATGAAAATTAAAACATCAATAATATGGAAATACAAAGTAAGCAATATCAAAAATAAGAATCAAAAAATGAATAATATCACAAAGTAATATGAATCACATTCCATTATGAATCACATAAATCACATTCCATTTCCTCCCTTTGATTAAGAAGAAGACACTAAACAACACAACAATACTCAAAAAATTTGAAAATCATGGCACAATCAGATATTCAAAATGGATATCTTTCCATCAATACTCCATCTAGTATCACTTCTTCATCTCCATCCAAATCAGTCACATTCAACAAAGGCATCTGAGTGTTATCTCCAGGCATCACAACTCCAACCCATCTCAATATCATAACCTTCGCAAAAGTCAACAACAAAGTACAGAAACAAAACATCACGCATAGCGCTAAAAGAGCCACTGCACCCACTGGTCCTAACTGAGTCTGCAGCCAAGCACTTGCAGACCATCCAGCTCCTTCAGATTGACCAAATGCATCCCTTATACTTTTCAATGCATCTATAACA